>NC_028357.1:44518169-44573566 GCF_000741045.1 Vigna radiata var. radiata
CACTCTCAATTACCCACAAATCTACTCAAAAAAACAACAAAAAAATTACTCTCAAATCCACTCAAATCCATTCAAATCATCTCCCCCAAATCATCTTCTTCAAATTCATCCAAAAGAACACAGCCTAAAAGATTATATACCAATTTGAATTCCGCTTATTTTATAAAAGTTAAATTTATTATTGATTAATTATTATTCTGTACTTTGTTCATGGTATATAAGGAAAAGGTTAACTTGATTGTTTGGACGTGATTGATTTAAACTTATGATGAAAAATGGGTTACTATGATTTGATTCATTCAGTGTTTAATAGAAAAAACATTGATCCGACTTTACCCACCAACTACGAATCATGAGTCTTAGTCATCTCCGGTACCTGTAATCCTCCTTCATAACTCAAATGAAGGGTCTATTTGAGGCATCCAAACCAAGGCCAAATCTATCTCTGTGTACTGGTTTTGCACAACAAACACGACCAAGTTCGTTGATGAGCGACCCGGTTCATTGCGGACCAAGTCACAAATAAATTCCTCTAACAATACTTTTATTCATAAAATAATAACCAAATTTGTCTAAAATAATTGCCTAACTTATCCAAATAAAAATTAGGTTCACATAAACATTATTGATGTTAATGCTCGGTATAAGTTGAAGTTTTCAAAATCTAATCTATATCCAAATTAAATTTAATAAAATAGGCCGAATCTATAATTTAAATCAATTTTGACTAGTTTAATTAGATTTAAAATTTTTACAATTCAATTTAAATTGAATTACATCTGCCTGCAGTGAATTTACTTTGTTAATTAAATTAAATCGAGATTGATATAATATATTTAATTATTATATTTATTAGAGATATGTGAGACTCAGTTGACTTGATTTTAAATTTGAATTGATTTGTCACGACTTTTGATCAGTTTAGTTTGACTAAATTTTCAACTGGACTAACGTTGAGTCAATTTTCGATCGAGATTGACTTTGTTTAACCTTCGATTGAGGTCGACTTTAAGTTTTGACACATGTCAAAGTCAATTTAATTCGAACTTTGACCGAGACTAACTTAGTTTGATCTTTGATAGTGATCAACTTAGTCAACCTTTGACACAAGCTAACTCGGTCGACCTTTTGTCCAAACTAGCTCATTTTGACTTTCGACCAAAGACAACTCGATTTGAACTTCAATCTAAGTTGATTTAACTCTATAATTAATTCAATCTAACTTGGTTGACATTCAACTCAGATTGTCTCGGTCAACTTCAGTTCAAGTTAATTTAACTCAATCTTACCCACACAGTTCGACCTTTAGCCGTAATTGACATGATTAGACATTTGGCTCAAGATAACTTGACTTTACATATGACCTAAGATGACTCAACTTGATGTTTCACTTCAGCTAACTTGTTTGATCTACGACATGTCTCGACCTTCAATCATAACTTACTCAAGCCGACTTAGCTCAATATTTCGATCTAAGTCGACTCAAACTTTAACTTAAACAAACTCAAGTATACTTAAGTCCACTTAACACAACCATTCTCTCGTACTAACTTAATTGAATGTTCATCTTAGATTAAATCTGTTAATAATTAGCTATATATGTTAAATGATAATCAATTACTAAAGAAAGAAAGAATTCTTTCTATTTTTTTTACATGATGACATATACTTAAAACATAAAATATTAGATATTGTTTTTACGTACAATAATGATATTTCATTAGATGTAATCCCTTTATAAAAAATGGTTGTGATAGCTTATATTTCTTATTTTTCTTGAGAACATATTTGGTTATGTTTTTAGTCGTTGTCACTTTTTTTTGATATAAAAAAAAAAAACTATCTATTATGGTATAACGTATAACCATATGTTAAATTTTTAGTACCCATTAAAATGAAGCTAATTAAGTGATTTTTGAAGTTAAATTAAATTAAATTACATATATAGTGAATTTACTTTGTTAATTAAATTAAATCAAGATTGATCTAATATACTTAATTATTATATTTATTAGAGATATATATGAGACTCACTTGACTTGATTTTAAATTTGAATTGATTTGTCACAATTTTCAATAAGTTTGATTTGACTAAATTTTTAACTGGACTAACGTTGAGTCAATCTTCGATCGGGATTAACTTGGCTTAACCTTCGCTTGAGGTCGACTTTAAGTTTTAACACATGTCACTGTCAATTTAATTCGAACTTTGACCGAGACTAACTTAGTTTGATATTTGGCAGTGATTGACTTAGTCAACCTTTGACACAAGCTAACTCGGTCGACCTTTTGTCCAGACTAGATCATCTTGACTTTCGACCCAAGACAACTTGACTTGAACTTCAATCTAAGTTGACTTAACTCTATAATTAATTCAAGCTAACTTGGTTGACATTCAACCCAGATTGTCTTGGTCTACTTCAACTCAAGTTAATTTGACTCAACCTTACTCACATGGTTCGACCTTTAGCCCTAACTGACATGATTAGACATATGACTCAAGATGAATTGACTTTACATATGGCCTAGGATGACTCAACTTGACGTTTGACTTCAGCTGACTTGTTTGATCTACGACTTGAACAGACATGTCTCGACCTTCAATCATAACTTACTCAAGCCGACTTAGCTCAATCTTCCAGTCTAAATCAACTCAAACTTTAACTTAAACAAACTCAAGTATACTTAAGTCCACTTAACACAACCATTCTCTTGTACTAACTTAATTGAATGTTCATCTTAGATTAACTATGTTAATAATTAACTATGTTAAATGATAATCAATCATTAAAGAAAGAAAGAATTCTTTCTATTTTTTTTTTTACATGATGACATATAAAAACATAAAATATTAGATATTGTTTTTACGTACAATAATGATATTTCATTAGATGTAATCCATTTATAAAAAATGGTTGTGATAATTTATATTTCTTATTTTTCTTGAGAGCATATGGTTATGTTTTTAGTCGTTGTAACTTTTTTTTTTATATAAAAAAAACTATCTATTATGGTATAACGTATAACCATATGTTAAATTTTTAGTACCCATTAAAATGAAGCTAATTAAGTGATTTTTGAAGTTAAGTTTATCTACAGTTTTAATTTGGGTGGTGATCCATGAAAATGCACCCTATCAAATCTTTTTTTGTTGCACCCCATCAATAACTTTCGAGGAAAATTATTTCCGTAATGAAAGCGGGGAAAAGAATTTTCAAATTTGGTTTTATGTATTCCGAAAAAAAGAATTCTGGAATTATTGAGTGTTGGACTATGGTGCAGGAAGCAATAGCCCAAATATATAGACTACTTTGTTTCTCGGAGTCTTCTGAACTGCCTGGGAATACGAAAGAGTGAATGTGTTTTTTCTTTTTCTGTATTCTCGTGTTTTTTTAGGTATATTTTATTATTAGAAATTTTCGTACATTTATTTTTGCAGTTGTTATTCTTATGCGATTTTTAAGTTTTACATGATTAAATTAAATTTTAATTTTCTTTTATTGTAATTTTAACACTCTTTTTTTCATCTAAATGAGTTATCATTTTGGTGATTTTTGTATTTTTGGCTTAAAAAAAATATGAAGATTTATCTGGGCTCTAAATAATTTAACTAGAAATTGTCCTTTATAATAATAAAATAAGTAGGAATGCAGTGATCCTAGACATGTTTGGTAAAAGTTAGGAAGCAGGAGTGAGAAAGAATTATGGGAGCATGTAAAGTAAAATGTGTTAGGTTGGTGAGATGAAGGAAAAGGCTAATAGTGTTTTACTTAAATGAAAGATGATGATAGATTAAAATAGGTAAGCTTTACAGGGTCTTTGGAAGAGGATGAAAAGTGAATCTTTATCGTTATTAATTAACAAGTAATATGTAATAAAGTGTTTAATTATTCTAATGAAAAAAGTAAAACCATAATGATGGAAGTTACTTGGTTTGATTGATGAGAATGATGGATGTCTAGTTTGTATCTATCAAGAATGGCCCATGAGCATGCTAGGTTATGATGGCTCCCCACTTTTGTAGGGTGGTGGCCCTGACGAATTAGCCTTTAATTATTTTATCATCTCTTAAGTTTATGGCTTTGAATTAAAGAAAGGGTCCTCTTGCTCATTCTTTATACTAATCCCACAATCTTGTATTATGGCTACCATGTGTTATCTTCCCATTCGAATCTTGCTGACTTGTTTTCTGCAATCAAAATCTATAAGCCAAATAACCCTTTCGATATCAGGTAGGTCCTTCAGTTTCTGCATCATCAATTATATGAAGAGTAACGGCACTTTCCATCTGTAATATACTATTATTCCATCCTCTCTAATATTCTTGCTCCCCAGAAACCTTTCAGTATAACCAGATATTAGTCATTGGACTGTAGTAACTTGTGCCCAAAAATATCTCTACATAATCACTTTCCTTGCTTTTTATTCAAATAACATACAATGCATCAATATGATCCATCACAAGGAAGCATATCATACCCCTTTCTTTCTTCTGTCCACTTTTCCCATCTCCTATAATTTCCTTATCAAAATTTTCAACAGTAAAGTCAGTTACGGAATTCCAAATTCACAATAAGTCAACGGGTGACCGTTTTAGGTAAAAAACTGCCAAATTATTTTTACTCATAAAATAACTTTTAATATGGTTATGAAAATTAATTTAAAGATATTAGAATTAATTCTTTATCTTCTTTATTTAGGATATAATAGTTTAAATTTTGAATTATTTAAATAATACATTTAGAATATTGGGAGTTATCCAAAGATTATTTCTTTTTGTTTATTGAAAAAACATTCTTGAAGCACTTCAAAATGGATCCAAATAAATTTTTCTTCTTTTGATTGCAATCTCAAAAATTGTGGAATCAGAATGTGCATACAAAGCAAAATGAGTAATTTCCTTTTTATTAATTATCTCTACCACAACGTTTTTTTTATATATGTAGGTTTCTATCAAGAATTAACTAAGACATTAAAAGAAATAAAAAAAGTTGAATGACATAAAACATTGAACCTTGAGGTGGTGTGTGGTCTCTTGTATGGTTACTTATGCACAGTGGTGGTCAATCTTTTTAGTGTATCAGATTCAATGTTTTGTCTTGATGTCAGCTGAGACAAATATGTCCTATGACATTAATGGTAAAACCCAACTCATACTTGAATGGAAGAAAGATTCAAATCCAAACAAGTTAAAAGTCTAGTATTGAATAAAAATAAGAAAGTCTCTTATATGAATTACTGGTATATCAATGGCCAGTAAAAAATTCCAACAAAAAGGATGGTACCAATCTTAATGTGACAGGGTCGCGGTGGCATGTTCTGTTTAATGGGGTTATTGAGTATACTATACTGCATGTTTAAAAGACACTCCCTTTTACTTTTTTTTGGTGAGGCTAGTGGGGTTTGCAAAATCATTATATTGTTATCATGGTGATTTAGCATGTATAAATATGCATGCATGCTTGCCTACATTTATTCATATTTCAAAACCGTGTAGCTGGATACTCTCATCTTCTTCAACTCATTTCCAAGATATATATACTTTTGGTTGTGAAAATTTATCATATTAGAATGGCTTCCGATTTTAATCTATCCCCTTCAGATGCACATCCCGAGACTATGGATTTCCTTTCTCTTGCATGGTGTAACTTCGCTGTGCAAACTCTACAGCCTGAGCCTCAACATGGATCTGTTGTTCTGCTTGATAATAACTCCATGAAGCAATTAGAGCCTGGTAGCCCAAATGTCAATCCTTCGGTTAGTCAAACTATTTCAACTATTACAATACAATAATTCTAAATTCTTTTACATTATCTTTCTATTAATTCTTCAACTCTTTAATGTTTTTGCATCTTCATCTAATACCTGCAAAGTACAGGAGATTTAATAAGAGGATATAACCTATTTTGTTGTAATGCTATCAATCTACTCTCTGGTGCTGATTTTTATTTTTCAAATTTTGCAAAAGATGGAAAAGAGTGCTAGAGTGGACGGTGCCGATTTCAGGTCTTTGCCAGGATGGAAATCTAATAATGTAAAGGTAAGAAATTACAAGACAAGCAACTGATTCTTTATTGAGAATCGATCTTTCACGAATAGTTTTTCCGTTTTGAATTTTTTCAGTCATGGATATGGATGCAGCAAGCGATGCATCCTGAATTGAATTACAACAGCTGTTTCCGAAAGAAATGGGTATGTAATCCTATCATCTGTCTCAATCTCAGTGTTAGAGCTACATGTCTGTGTGTGTGAGTGTTAATAGTTCAGTTTTCATAAGTTAGTTTGTTGTGGTTACCACTTACCATGCAGGTGCCATGGAAGCAGATCATACCACTGAAAAGTGTTTCAATAAAGAAATGGTTCAAGGAAATAAAGATGAAGAAAAAAGAAGACCAGAGATTGCAAAGAGCAGAGGTGCATGCAGCAATATCAATTGCAGGGGTTGCAGCAGCTTTAGCTGCCATTGCTGCTGAAAATTCGAAAAAGGAATCAAATCAAGACAGAGATGCAGCAGTGGCCTCTGCTGCTGCCTTGGTAGCTGCACAGTGTGCAAAAGTAGCTGAAGCAATGGGGGCAAAGAAAGAACAGCTTAGCAGTGTAATTGGCTCAGCCATGAGTGGCACAAGTGCAAGTGATATCCTAACTCTCACTGCCGCAGCTGCAACATGTAATTTCCTTATTCTTAATTTTATTTCATTAATTTCTTTTAAATGCTTTTATGTTATTTAGAGAGGGGAGAGGGTGAAGATGAAAGATTTGGCTACAGATTTTGGAACTAAAACTCTTGTGTTGGTGGTGGCAAAAGTGTGGAAATTCCTGGTCCAATTTAGATTAAATGGTTCTTGACGTGTCTCTCCCCCATCAGAAAAGGCACTTTTTACCTTTATGGTTCATTTCCTCACATTCTTAAAATATTTATATGAATAAATTTGTAAGATAAAGTTCCACTTCACCTAACAAAAGAAACATGCAATTGAGGGAACGGAAGGAAACATATCTTTCTCATAATTCTGGTTTCGTTTTTGGAGTTCATGCACCATACTTTATGTACCATTATTTGGTGACCAAAACTGTTGGCGAATTGCAGCATTAAAAGGAGCAGCCACACTTAAAGTAAGATCAGGTTGCAAGAACAGACTGAATGGTGGAGTTCCTGTCTTGCCCCTTGAAGACAGCAATGATCTTGATTTTGACTTTGAGAAAGGCAGATCAATTCTTGCACAGGGAGCTGAGTTATATGTAGAAACACCAGAAGGTGAAGTTATGACACAGAAAAAGAACTGCTCTACAGTAGCATCCACTTATTACTATTAGCCTAAAGAAGAACTATGAACTATTAAGCATCATGTGATTTTCTAATTTATTCTTACTTCAATTATGTCTTTGAACAGGGAAGTACATGCCGAGATCAGTATCTGTAATCCTAAGCAGCGAAGCCAAGGTTAGGACCATAGATAACTTTTATGTTTATCTATCCACTCTTATTTGGCTCCGTAAGATTTTCAACTGAAAACACATCCAGAAAAATCGAAAAAGCTACTTTACATGGAGTGATCCAGCTCAGCTGATAATAATGATAATAGTATAATACACTTGCTAACCAAGCAAAGAATTAAAGACACCGAAAAGTCTAATAACTTGTTCAAGTAAACTTAAGGTGCTTTTAATTATTGAAACTTACGGAGTGCGAGTCTTGCCACTGAATTTTATGATTAGTTCAAATATTCAAATATTTCGAATGTCTCTCTAACTCACGGGGCAATGATCTCACTCTAAAACTACAGGTTGTACTTATGATGAGGAAGCATAATCTATTCAAAAGCAAGAAGGAGGGTAGGCGCATTTTTTTGGTTTTCCAATCAAATTCATTTCTTTTACTTAATTTAAACTTAGATCAGAAGGCACAATGACTTGCAAAACTTGCCACAGGAATTGTAATGACTCTGCATGCAGAACTGTACAAAGGTTCAGAAGCAGAGGATGCTGATACATGTTATCTGATTGTCTTGACAACAAGAGGAGGCGTTTTCAAGCTAGACATGGCGGATGATTACCGTCGTTACAAAACATGGTCCACAACCATCAATCATATGCTGAAGATTTCAGCTTCTTTTGCAAAATATGAGCTTCAATTTTATTGAAATAACTGCTGTCACCCCTTACCTTATGTACTCGTTTTGCTTCCTGTACCCTACATACATTTGTAACTATTACAACATATCGTCCCTACTGTTAAATTCCAGTTATCTGTGATATCTGTCTAAAATAATTTGTATATACGCACCATGTTAAACAAGGGTAGGGTACTGTCATTATACTATATACTTGAATTTGAAAGAGCATGCTTAATGAACAATATATTATGAATACAAAATGTGTGTTACAAGTGAACTTTAAATCGACTTGTAAAAAATATATGTCTAAAATGTCATTTGATTATGGCTTTAAGACACGCTTTGAGTGATATGTGTGAAGAAATAATGTTGTGGGGTGGCACCTTTTCCTGAGACAGGGCCAACCGGCTAACTGGTATCTTCTTTTTGGGTTTCAGTATTTCTTTAACCTCAATCCACGTTGTTCTCTGAAGCTGTATTTGGGACATGAATCGAACAAGATAAGCTTCCTCCTTTTTCACTTTTTTTTTTCTTAGACAAAAAGGTAGGCCACACCAACTACATGGTCCCCTTGTTACGTGAAAATTAGAGACACGGAGAGCGCAACTTTTGTTGGGTAACTCTTGTACTCTAACAGAATTCACCTATTCCCATTTTGTTTTATTAGCTTACATGAATTACATACATACAAAATAGCTTTAACGAATACATCGTATGCTCTTTAAACCAACAGTCTTTAAGGATGACAATTTTTAACGAAATTTCCCTGTTCCAATTTTGTTTTATTAGCTCACATGACTTGCATAAATGCATCAGCTTTTACCACTGCATATTATCAAGGTTTTTCATCATATGTTAGATCATAAAATCTCAATGCTATTATTAAAATATAATAATAAATTATTCTCACCTTATCTCAGTTGCAATTCCTGTTCAGTTGACCATCACCATTGAATTAATGATTTATATTAAATTTTAAAAAAATGCAATGTCCTCATTTGAGATTTTAGTTCCATAATGTTGTGTGGACAAAAGATTCTCTAATAAATGCTCCAAGTTAGAGAGTAATCAAAATATGATTAATTTCAAAAGTAAAGTTAAAACTTGATTAGTGTTGTATTTATAGGAATATTTTAAGAATAGTGAACCCTTACCTGAATAGGAATGTGTTGAATGCTCAATTGTCTTAGAGATAATTTTTTATATGGTCAAACACATTCAGGACAATGATTTACCTCTCTCAATAAAAATAATTTTGTGTTGAATATTAATTAAATTTACCTTCAATTTTAGCAAAAATATAAGTATACCATTACGAGTCTCAAGGAGTTACCTCTTTACTTAGCAACTCATAATAAATGTAAACAATACAATGTTTTAAAAAACCATGCTCTCTTATACTTTATAAAAATATTCAGTAAGAACAAAAAAGAGTGTTTATAAAAGTTTTCTCAAAAGATTTTCTAGATAGCTCTTTGTAGAAGTCCATAAAAACATAGATATAACTCATTTTTTGTATAAGTGCTTAACAATACACTTGTGGTTTCAAATGTTGAAGTTTTCTTCTTAGTTGGATATCTTTTATTGGCCCAAGTATCATGCTCTAGTGGAAAAGCTCTAATACTTAGAACATTTATGGCTTAACCTCATGGTTTAGTGTTTGAGGTTTTCTTTTTCAATGGTTTTGCTTTTATGGCTCAAACCTCACTTTTGCCGCTCAAATGTACTAGTAACAGTTTTGTCCAAAATTATTTGAAATTAATCTTTTTTTTTTTTCCACTTTGACTCTTTGTTGATGCTTGAAACTACAAAACAAACTAAATTGGAGTAAGTTTAACATAAATTAAACAAAATCAAAGCAAGATAAATACCAAATTTATCTCAAAATAAACTCATATTAAACACTTATCATATCTATCTCAAAATAAACTCACATTAAGTACTTATCATCGGTCCCGTCAATATTTGGTCGAATTGAATCCAACAAAAATTTGGTCGAATTCGGATGAGATGTACCTGGCTAAAATTCGGCAGAGTCGGCTTTAGTCGAAATCCAGCCTAATTCGGACAAATTCAGTAGTGTTTGCCTTAATCGAAATTTGACTGAATCCAACTGAGTTGATCACAACCTAAATTTGGTTAAATTTGGCCTAATTCGTCTCCACCTTTGCCTCGATCAACTCGTCTCTACTTTTGGCTTATAGCTCGTCTCAACCTTTGATCCATTCCATCTTGTTTCAACCCTTTGGTCTAAGTTAGTTCGTCTCAACATTCAAATTTGATATGCCTTTTTTTTGGCCTTGGCCCACCCTTTTCAACCATAAGATTGGGTCAATCTGTCTCGACCTTTGGCTTAGATTGATCTGTCATGATCTTTGGCTCAAGTCGATCCATCTCAATTTTCAACCTAGGTCGATCTTTTTCGACCTAACTGGAATTTTGATCAAGAAAATTAAATTTAAAATCTAGATTTTCCATATTTAAAAGTGAATATTAAAAAGAAGATATCCAATAAAAAAACATAAAATATAGGTTAGATTAAAAATCTAGATTTAATAAAAGGGATTTTAAATGGATTGGATTGTTAATAAAATGGATTTTGAATGAAGTGGATTTTTAGTGCAATAAATTTGGATGTTTTATCCACTCCTATTTTCTGGGACTATTGCTCCTTGCACCCATAATTAATAACTGCAATCCCACATTTACATGAAAAGATTTAAATATCTTTCACCATTGCATTACATTATCACGATCGCTTCTCTTATTGCTACCACCATCACTGTTACAGAGAAAAAAAAAAAAAAGAGAAAAGGAGAGAAACACTGAAAAGCATGAAGAAGAGGAAAAGAACATTCAGAGGAAGAAGAGAAAAATGTGGAAAAAAATAATTAATTTTTTTTTCGAAACTTATCTCATGAATTTCGGAGAAAAATTTCAAAAACATATTTTAGGATAATCTGAAAAAGTCTTTCCAAAAAGTATTATTATGAGTTTTGGAAATTTTGTTCCAAAATCTCATTCTAAAATTTTATTTGGAAAATTTTGAAAAGTTTGTTTGAAAAAGTTTCCTAAACATATAATCGAAAAGTCACTTTTATGGAGATAAAATGGTCATTTTGAAAATTTGAGGGAAGCAGAAAGAAGTTCTGGGGTGCGGGAAGTAAATCTAGTTTCTTGCGAGCTGGTCCATAACTGAAAAAATTGGCAAACCCAATTTGAGTCGGGTCATATCGAGAAAAATGCGGTTAGCACCCGAGTCCACGCTATTCATCCTGGAACTTCTTCCTTTTTTGTTCTTAGTGCAGAAAAAGAACACAAGTGACTGTAGTTCTTACTCTTTTCTAACGACAGAGGGAAACATATATCCCATCCTCAAATAATGAGACAGAGGCACAATAGCAACAAAGATGCAGATAAACAGAAATCCGAAGCTCTAACTTCATCAAAATCAGGTTCAGAGCACTCGCCATTCTGTTGTTCACACAAACGAATCTTCCTTCTCTGCTTGGCGTTCCGAATGGTGAATTCCGTTTTGGTGCAGACTTATTTCAACCCCGACGAACACTGGCAGGGCCCCGAGGTCGCGCACCGCGTCGCCTTTGGGTACGGTTCCATTAATTTCCATTCCATTTTTCCGTTAAACCTCCGTTTGTTTCTTCGCCGATGGCACGTAAACGCTGATCTGGCAGGTACGGTCACCTAACGTGGGAATGGAAACAGGGTATCCGAAGCTACTTGCATCCCTTGTTCTTCGTTCCGCTCTATAGGCTCCTCGCTTTATTGCATCTTGATACCCCTTGGCTTATGGTAAACACTTTAAATATAAATGTAGCAGCTTAACCAAACAATTCATGTATTCTTATTCTTATGCATTTCATAGGTATAGTTCCATTAATTATGGCTTTACCACCACTAATATGGAACTATTCCAATTTAAACATCAGTATTGAGGTTTGAGGTTTGTCTCAGTTGCAATACATTTCCAAAAAGAAATTTTTATTGCCAATAATAGTCTTCCTCCACTTGAATGATATTGTATCCTGTAATTAACTCTAATTTGAATTTAATAGTAATGTCCTACAGATATTTGTATTTTATACTGTCTTGTGATTGTTCTAGTATAAGATAAAGATTGTTAGTTTTTATAATAATTATTTTTAAATTCATTTCTGAGTGAATTTTAATTGATTTAATAGGTTAAAATCTTTATATTAACTGAAAATTAACCTATAGAATTTTTGTACTATATTTGTTAGATGAGGGCTCCACGTCTTCTTCAGTCTGTGTTCTCTGCAATTGGTGATTTATACTTGTACAAGCTCTCGGAGGTTCTTTTCGGTGATTCTGTTGCAAAATGGACAGTATCCTACGATTTTTCCTACTCTTTGTTTCTTAAATTGGGTGTGTTTAATGTTAGGAATTGTTGCTGCATTGCATTTTGTGTACTGTATTTAATTTTGTGTAATGTTATGAAAACTTAACTCTGTCTCAGCTCTTTTCGCAGTTGTTCAATTGGTTTATGTTTTATTGTTTTTCTCGAACGCTATCGAATAGCTTGGAGACTGTTCTTACACTTGTGTCTCTTTACTTTTGGCCCTGCATGAGATCTTCCAGCAACTATTCCTTTGTTTCAAGGAAGTGGGGTTTAGTTATGGCAGCAGTGGCTTGTGCTATCCGACCAACAAGTGCAATTACATGGTTGTATGTCGGTCTGCTTGAGCTTTTAAAGGCACGTGACAGATTCAAATTCATTTTTTTGGAGGTGGCTCCTATTGGGTATGTTTTGGGACTGTCTAAATACTCTGATTTTACCAGTTTATATTCTTAGAAAGCTTCTTGGCATCTGGGGATGAAGATATAAGGATACCTGAATTTTGTGTTATTTTCCTTGTGTTTCCCAATAACCAGGATTTATTCAGGCAGTAAGAATTTTTTTTTGAAGCGTATAAAATTTAATTACATTTCATATCTGAAAATAACATTAGTAACTCAAAAGTTAAGGTAAATTAATTTATCCAAATCTTTATAAAGTATCATAATCACTGCTTCTAATTAAAAGGAACTAGAAATTATTTTATATTGAATAATGTTTTTGTTGTCAACAAATTCAACTCATCACTCTCCTTAGCTCCCTTGGATGTGCCCAGGAGATTCACCTCATAAATTCTGTGACTTTTCCTTCTACATGAACATCGGACGACTCCTTTCTTGAAGGTTCACACATTTTACGATTTATTGTTATGAAAATACAATCTTGTCAAGGAATTGTGCTTTAAGAGTCGCGTCCGTTATCATATGTGAATTTTCTTTCTGCTCTCCTTGTCCCTGAAGACCTTATTTTATTAACACTTGGGTGCACTCCATCAGGATCCTGGTGCTTGGACTTACCTGCTTATTAGACCGTTTCATGTACGGCACATGGGTTCTAGTACCACTTAATTTTCTAAAATTCAATTTTCTCTCCTCGGGTGGAGACTATTATGGAACTCACAAGTGGCACTGGTACTTCACTCAGGGATTTACAGTTATGGTCCTCTCTTACTTACCATTTTGTATAGCTGGTATAATTTATTCCAAACAATGGAAGTTTTCTGGCCTTCTTGCATGGGTTTTAGGTTTCTACAGTTTATTAGGTCACAAAGAATTCAGGTATTTCAATCTTCAAATTTACATAAGCATGTTCATGTACCCCGGTTTCTTGGGTTTAGCTTGATCTGTGATAATGATCACTGTGAGGAACAGGTTTGTTTTGCCAGTTCTTCCTATAGCTCTGATGTTCTCTGGTTACTCTTTAGCTGCAATAGAAGATCCTGGTTCTGCAAGATATAAAGGAAAAGAATCTTCAAAATCGCATACCAGATGCCCGGGCAAGATGAAAATTGCTATCTTATTTTTGCTTGCTACCAATATTCCAATGGCTTTGTATATGAGTTTGGTTCATCAGGTCTCTCTCCTCTTCTCTCCCTCTCTTCACTTGGACTTGATGCTGCTAATAGATATTAAAGACATGTTTGGACAAATTTCTCCAAAAGAAATTATAGAAAAAAAAAATGAAACAAGTTTCTCCCCAACTTAAAATTAGTTTATGAAGCATAAGTTAATTTGTCAATTTTTTGTCATATTGTTTCTCTAAATTTTGTGCGCATAAGTTAATTTTAATTTTAATTCTTATGAAGAAGTTTGTCCAAACATGCTCTAATCTATTTAGAATCTTCTTTCAATTTGATGTGCTTGTTTATTATATCTAGAGTTTAGCAAAGCAATCTTATGTAAGAACCTACGATATTCAATATATTCTTTCTTTTCTGACAGAGAGGACCTGAGGATGTCATGAACCATCTTGCTAGAGAAGCTCTTCATGGTAAAGTGAGAAGCATCCTATTCCTAACGCCTTGCCATGCGACTCCATACTATTCCATGTTACATCATGACCTGCCAATGCAATTTCTGGACTGCACACCAAGGTTTGGAAGTTCGAATTGTCATTAATCTTGATTGGAAGTTAAATAAGTTCATAATTCATGTTAATGCATATTATTTGCAGTGAAGAGAAAGGGGTCCCCGATGACTCGGACCGTTTCTTGATGGACCCTGTTTCTTTTGTGTCTGAATATGCTAAAAACGTGTCTATGGCCAGCCACATAGTTTTATTTGATTCAGAAGAACAAAAGTTGAAGAACCTTTTAATTTCATTTGATTATATGGAGGTGATTGATTAGACTGTCCTAAGTTTATTTCTCAGTTTTTTTATTCGTCTTAATGTTGGTAATTTGTCCTTATCTTTTTAATTAAAATTGGGATTTCAACAACAGGGAAGAAGATTTTTTAACGCTCACTTCAAGGTAGATCGTGATCTTCAAGCTTCAGTTGTTGTCTACGTTCGAAGAAGATAGAATATTGATCTGATCTCCAGCAAATTTGGCTTTGTCACAGTTTAATTTATCATTTCACGTGCTGCAATCCAAATTTTGACTCCGGTAATTTGGTCCCTCGAATGATGAATTCATGTTGTCCGTTAATTTACTGCTTACCAGGAAATTTCAAGTAGAAATCTTGTAAATACTCTTTCAATATAATCATCAAGGGAAGCTATTCCATGCCATCTTATCTTAAAGATGACCCTCGTTAACCAGATTTGCTAAAATGGCAAAACACGTTACATTGACATGTTTTGAAAATTACTTGACAATAATACAGTAAACCATATACATACGAGATATATACGACAACACTGTTAAATTGGATCCTTCAAAGCCCTGACCATAGTAGAAGTCTTCGGGGTCGATCCAGAAACCGGGCCTGCCACGCGGGTTCATCACTTTCATAGACAAACCCACTTTTCATATACAATTTCTTTGCTGGTTCATTGTCGACAGCAACATGGACGTACAAATCTGTTATGCCTGACAGAACGATAAATATAAGTAAATGTAGTCAATTTTTGACTAGGAAAGTCCAATCTGAACTGTCCTGTAGAAATCAGGATGTCCTCGTTCATAAACTAAAATGGTTAAGGAAAAATAAAATTAACAGAATACTATATGAAGGCCAATAGTGCTTTACAACAAGGGAAGTCTTCATGGTCCACAAGAATATTCACTAAGCACAGAGCAAGGATAACGGAGATCACAATCGTTTCCCTTGATGTCTGATTCTTGGCATTGAAAAGTAATTAAACAAAAATCTCATCAACAGTAATAGATAACTAGCGGGGAAATTATTATTGTTGTGTTTGGCAATGCTGCCCTAGATAATATTTTGAATTGAGCCATGCATAACTTAAACTAGAATTGCAACCACTTGTGGATGAGTTCTCCAACCAAACCGAACAAAATTTTGAAAAATAGCCGGATTCTTACACAGCTGAATGATCAGAATCCGTGGAGTAGTTCAGTAAAAAAAAAAGGCCGTCTAAAATTATATCCTTAATGATCTCAATATATTAACCCACCCAATAAAGCATCAACATAATGACATGCAATAAGGGATAATATTTGATAATCTTTTTTGTTAAAACAGCATTGCTTTCTTTTCTTCCTCACGAGTATATGTTTAAATCACTATGTATAAAGACCTGAGATGCAGAGTAAAGTACAATTAAGAGAAGTTTTATACTTTGTTGAACTTTAGCAGACAAAGCTCTTAGAACGATTAACAAAGAACAGGGGATGTTCAATCATCAACAAGAATCGTTTTGTAGTGCTACGAGAATATTAGTCCAATGTAAACACATAACAGAGTAGTACAATCAATAATCATTTCCAAGACTTCCGAATGAACTCCTAATTATTTCCAAGATTTTGCTTGTTAGGAGTGAAAACTGGAGAGGGTGTAAATAAATTCTAAATTAAAAAAAAAAAAAAAAATCCTTATCAAAACAAAGATTAGGATTTAGAAATAAGTGTTGCCTGTGCATATAAGATAACTGTTTGTAAAATAATCTTTTGAATACACTATATTATTGTTTAAATTTATGAAACTTACTTGAGTCTCATTCGTGATTCAGTAATTTCAAATATTTTAAACAATAAAAGAGGATGTATTAGAAGAACTGTAGTTGGGAATATACTGTTAGCATTCTTCGTATGTGCACATCAATTGACCTAGCAGTTAAGCGTTTTTTGGATTCTTACCCCAATCATAGGCTACTAACTTTGACACTTCAAGAAGTGCATAACCCAACCCATTTCTGTGCAACTCTTCAGCAACACATACATTGCTGAGGTATGCCCTGGTGACATCAGCTCCAGTGACCTATAACAGTGAAACATTTAAACAGTTACACGGTGGCACTGTACAAAATCAGAAAGCAGAGAGACGATTTGCCAGTTTTCGTGTTAAAACTCAAAACCTCTGCTAGACAAAAACAAGCATACAAGTTTGGACATCAGGAGATAGGAAAATACCTCAGGCTTCAACCCCACAATTTCATCAGGAAGGCTCAAGCACTGATTAAGATCAAGAGTGCCAACTACAATCCGCTCCTCTCCGTTAGCAGAAAACTACAGTTAGATATGTTAAGAAACAAGAAACAGAACATATATACACAGAGATAATCCCTACTGTGACAGTTTATTTGATAGAATTGAGGTTTGAACTAAATTTTACAACAAATCTAAGCATAGTAAAAAGATAGGTATGATATCTCTCCATTTAATTTTAGCAATATCAATAATGGGTCATACAAGTATTGTAGTTTAAAGGCACCGGTTACAAATAAAAAATCGAAATTTGTTATTGGAATTCACATAACAAGTACTGCATTGAGAATGACAATAAAAAAATACATTAATAATGCTTTTGAATGAAAATTTTCTATTTTGAATTCCTTAACCGATGACTAAAGTTAGCAGTTGCTAAATGTTCATCTTCAAACATACATATCGGAAGGATTAGCATTGAACAACCCATCGATGAAGCGAATCGGAGCGACGCGAATGAAAGGAAGGAGGAAATAAACAAACCTTACAAGAAGAGATTAAATCATGGGAGAGGGAAGCGATGTGGGACAATGGAAGGGAAGCGTTAATGCAAGAGACTCTTCTGAAGGCCGTTCTTTTCCCCGAAACACGCTCCTTGAGTGCTTCGAACTCGCGCTCAGCCAAGTACCTCATATGATCCTAACACAACTTAACAAACACGAAATACGGCATGCATCGTGTTACATTACTTCATCACAATTCAATTGAATCAAGAAGAAGCAAGAATCTAAATTTGAGCCTCAAAGAAAATAAAGGAGAAGATTAGAATGAGAGACTGACTTGGACTCCGAAGGTGTCAGGGCGGAATTGATGGAAGGAACGAACGCGGAGACAGGCAGCGGCCCATAGCTCATCCTCGTACAAAGATTCAGCGATGGATAAGAGAGTGGTGTCGAGTTTTTGGGTGAAAATGTTGGTGGAAGCAGAGGAATGGATTTGGGTCCTGAGATTGACGGAGAAAGCACTTGTATTAGACGTCAACGGAAACCATGAGCGCGGAATTACTGGAGGACAGGAACAGAGAAAAGATAGAAGCGTCATTTTCTGTATTATCCTCTTTTCTTTCTCTCTAAACTCTTCCTTTACTTTATTTTTTTCTTTCTCACTGCAGCCCAGGCCCATTCTAAATAAATTAGATCTTCCATTTCCAATCTTAATTAATATTTCTTCCATACTGGTTGTCAACCACATTATCTCTCTCAATAAATAATAATGACAAAAAAAATCATACTTGTATATAAAATTTGTCATGCGTATTAAATAAATATTTTAATGGATAGAATAAATATGAACATTTAATTATCTACATATATTCATTTTTCATTAATAATTATTTATAAATTTTATTTAAATACTTTTTTTCTAAATTTAAGTATTCAAAATAAAATTATTAATATAAAAATATATTAATCATCCTGCCAACTCGTGTGTGTGTTTGTATCGATTGGATCTCTTACTATCCTGCCAACTCGTGGAAAACAAATTGAAAAGAATATCAAATTACAAAATTCAAAATTTTCTGCATGAAAAACTATACTTAATTACACAATAAAAACCACTTTCCATTGCATCATTCATAGTCAAACAAAATTTGTTTTCCTCGTATATAAGTACTTAATTACACAATATAAATCCTTTTTCCATTGCATCCTTCATAGTGAAAATGTCTTTTTCGCGGGTGCCAATAGAAATTGTAAGAATACCAAGGCGGAACTTTTGGGCCTTGAATGGGTCAGGTCATTATCAAGCTACACGTTTTGTTATGATCTATCACTGCGAATTCATGCTTGGACCATGGAATAGGAAAGATAAATATTTTGATGTTATCCAAAAGTATGATCAATGTTTAGTCTCAGGTTCCATATAATTCTTACTAAAAATATTATTCATATTTTTAACATGTTGATGTTTTCACTATTTTGTGCTGTAATGAATTTAAACATGTTGGTTCGTTCCTGAAGATATATATATCAATTGGTAGTACAAAATTGTGTGAATGGATACTTGGAGACTTACTTTAAAAAAAACACAACATGACAACGAATCAAATCGAACATAAATAATATTTACACGTAATTTTATCTGTAAAAAATCTGAATCACAATCTGTCAGCTATCCACACGAGTATTCATTAAAAAATACTCGCAAATATTTAAAAACCTATAAATATAAGCTGATATCCTAAAAAATATATATATACATTTTATATATTTTTAAATAAAACTACAAAATATATATAATGTAATATAAAATAAAATTTGATTTTAATTAAATTTATTCTAATAAAATATAAATTAATTTAATTTTAATTAAATTTAATTTTAAAAAACAGTTAATATAATTTTATTATATCCTCACATACATATATATATATATATATATATATATATATATATATATATATATGTATGTATGTATGTATTTTACGAATTTTTTTATCCTAATTAGACTGATAAATTAAATTATTAATAAGGTACTGAAAATTAGTTAGAGCAAAATTGTAGTAAATTAATGAGAATGGTTTAAATTGTTTTGTACTTTGTATCGAATGAAGAGAAGTAAAAAAAAAAAAGTTGTGAATTTTGTAACGAAATGAGATATTATGATTAGACTTCACCAGATATCATCCGTTATTATAAATACACTTAAATTGTAGAGTTAAATTTTAATATTAAAGTGTCATAAAAACCCCAACAGGGTAATGATGTGTTATGATGTTTAAAAGCTATAGCGTGAGTAAAATATGGGCTACCCTAATTAATGCGTGTTAGGATGGTCTGAAGGGATAATTAAGTGATAGTTTGTTATAAATGTTCTTCAGTTTGACCTTGTTTTTCAAAATTATATGAAAGGTCAATGTCAAGGTGGAATGATGTATGGTGCCTATGCAGTAGGGTTACCCTTGAATGTTCGAAAGCAATTAAAAGTGATATATGGTTGTTCTTCATGATATTTCATCATGTCTACCTAAGCTTCAGGGAACACATTGCTTCTATATTTTTTATGGAGAAGGATGAGGTAAGACAATTTGGTCTTTATAATAGTGAAGCTATTTTTTATTTTTATTTTTTCAGCAGCCTCTATTTCTCATCTACCTATTTTTCATTGTTGCAGTTCTCATGCTAAATGTTTGTTTTTTGGGTATTATGGCTCATAATTAATCATTAAACTAAGTTTAGTGGAAGATTTTATGGTTAGTAAGTGTTTTGGAATTTCTAATCGTCCTTCCAGAGTTCAAGTAAATTTACTCCATATTCGTTTTGGTCATCTCAAATGCAACACAGATAGAGTTGTTAGGGATTATCCTGGTCATATTACTTGTTCTGGTGTTTTTAATGATGGTGTCCGAGACTTCATAAGTGGTTTTTTTACCTACATTGACATTAATGTTGTGTTTCAAGCAGAGGTTCTGCAAGTCATGATGATGGCTATTGAGCAGGCTTCACAGAGAGGATGGAATAGATATGGGTGAAAAGTGGCTCGAGATCACTTTTACTTTTTAGCAAATTTTGGACTTTAGGGTACGTTTTCCTTTTCACAAGGGAGAGGACGAAGGGAGGAATTTAAATTTGAATGAATTTCAGTAAATAAATTTTACTTGTTTTTTTAAGAAATTTGAAAATAAAGTAAGTTACTCTATAATGATTTGATAAATATAATATACCAGAGTGAAATTTGTAAATTTTTTTAATAGATTAAATTAAAAATAGCTATTCTCTCTCTTTTTTTTAGGTGAGGAAACTATAAAGTAAGTGATTTACTTGATAAATACTATAATAAGAATGAGTAATTAAAATTTAAATTATTTATATTTTTGGTAAGAGATATATTTAAAAATATTATAATTAGTTTATCATTAGATTTGATGATTAGTAAATAATTATTAATCTCTTTAATTGTCCATTGATTATTGTTAGTGTCCAAATTAATTATTAATTAATGATAGTCGATCTTGATTCTTGGATGACGAGGAGTCCCAACAATATTATTACTATATTATTTAATATTATATTAATTACATATGTTGTTATTATTTATTATCAATAATAATAATATTATTGACTATTTTATATATATATATATATATATATATATATATATATATATATATATATATATATATGTGTGTGTGTGTGTGTATATGAAAACAGTTCTTCTTCTATCCTGAATTATGATTTTTTTCTTTCACGACGAATTATACTAACTAGTTTCATTACTACTTCGCTTCAAAAAAATAAGAATATACTGGTAAAATAGGAATATATATGATGGTATTCCGCAAATCTATGTTCTTATTCCTTCTTAAAACATAAATGAAGCTTAACATCTATCCTTCCAAATGAGCAGAATTGAAAAATCTGTTCACGCAAACACATTTGTTTTGCTGGTTTTTTCTATTTCACACAGAATTTATCAGGAACAATTTTACTAGGAGTAGGCTATATTACTTAAATTGAGATTTTATGGATGTTTATCTGACATGAGTTTTAGCTTAGAGTCTTCATATATTTATTTGTATGGTTTTATTGAGCATTTTAGATATTATTGAGATAAAATGACAGATAGACATTGTGAGTTTGATTCTGAAGAATCAAAATTATGATGCAGTGATATAGGAGGAGAAAATGTAGGTGAAGAAGATCCCTTGTTGAACACGGCAAAGTGTTGCTAACACAGCCAATACGCTTGTAGATTCACTCTACCTCCTACTTCTACTGCTATATCCCTATTCCCTATTCCCTATTCTACGACTAAGCCAATCAATATCCGTTATTCTTTTCCATCACACACAAAAAAAAAAAAAAAAAACTGCACTGATTCCTTCTGTTATCAATTAATAATATTAATAATAAAAGAGTTGAACATCATCCACCCACCCGTTTTGTTGTGGAAGAAATTGTTTAATTTGGTTTCACAGCTACCCCACAATCACAAAAACTGATAAGATGCCTTTGCTTTCCTTTACGTAACCACAGCGGTGAATAGCAACATTTCGGGGGGAAATATGGAAAAAGATACAGAAAGCATTTATTGGTAACGTGAGAATTGCAGAGTCTGAAGACAAGGGTCAAGCTTCTCACACACACACACACATACATTCGTCCACCACCGACACAGCGCATCACCACCGCTCCTTCTTTTTTGGTTTAATCCCACAATATCATCTTCTTTACAACTATATAAGAAAAACGTGTTGAAAATGTTGACTTGAGTATAAGTTTTTCCATTTTTTTAGTTTGACAGAATAGAGAGCAGTGAAAGAAGTGAGCGTATTAAAAAAATGATATATTTGAAGTGAAAGTGAAAAATGTTAGAATTAGTGTAAGGTGGGGGAGTAGGGGCAGTGTTACATGAAAAAGGGAGGCGTTGGAAACGGGCTTGCATTGCATTGCATTGCATGTTGTTGATATGTTTGTCTTACGTAGGAGCTGTAACCATGGAAGTAGAAAGTTGAAGGAGAAAAGGAAAGGACTCTGAGACAGAGTTGAAGAGACTGATGGATTGACCACGTCTTGTCCCATCACTATCACACTTTGCCAATTGTTATCATTACATCTAAGATATTGAAAAGGGTTCATTAATTAAGTAACATCCCTACCCTATAATAAGAATAATAAACCCACTTCCTTCACACTCTCTTCAAACTAGTAGTTGATATGCTATGCTCTACTGGTACAATGCCACCATAATAATGAGAAGATAAGCATTTATCCGATGGGTAGGTTAGGCCTTTGTACGTGGGTGTGGTCACTCTCTTCAATGGACTGTTAGCACAATTCCATTCAATTCAAGCTGATCTTTTCACATAAAATCACATGCATGCTGTCTGTCACCCTTCCAATAATTCCTCCTTCTCCCTCCACAAATCTTCCTCATCTTTAACCATATTCGTTACACTCACTCACTTCATTTTATCATTTCAAAAACTCACATTTATTGACTTCACTTTTAAACCCTTACATATTTTAATACAGGAATTGAGAAGAAAATAGTGTTGCCATGTGTTATCTGAATAGAAAAGAGTTCATTATCAATCGGTTAAAATAACTGTTAATCTCGCCATTCATCATACGACGGTCTATAATTAAATGCTATGGGTACTTGCTCTTATTTTATAGATACATTGATACATTTTCTTTCACTCATATTTTTCCGTAACGTGAAACTGTTAAACTAATGAGAAATTAGAATTCTTTTATTCAAGCATTCCAAATGTTAAAGTTCAAGTAAAAAAGAATTATTTACAAACTTGTATACATGGTATAGCATCTCACAAATTCAAAAAAAAAAAAAAAAAAAAAACCGTCACAGGTTATTGGATTAACTCTTTGTGCAGATTTCTTACATATATAACTTGTTTAGTTACCCGATAATTTTTCTTAGTCTTTATAATATTTGTGTTAGTTCTATTAGTAACATGTTTGTTAAATTGTTCTTCGCAACACATAATTTCAGGTGTTGAATAATAATTAGTATCAAATCATCTATATATATGATGTCATAGGATGCAAAATGAATAGGCAGGTGATTATGGCTAAAAAAACATTGACAAACTAAAAAAATCTAAAAAGAAATTAGAAACTTAAACTAAAATATCTATTTTAAAAGATGAAAAATACTTAAAATAAAAATTGATTTATAAGTATGAAAATTTATATAAACCTAATATATTGGTACAAGGAAAAAATATAGCAACAAAAATCCTAAAATTGGTACTTGGAAACCCTGTACCTCACACGGCTGCAACCCTAACAGGCATGAAACGTGGCATTTGATGGGAAAGAACAAAGTGAAAAGATGAAAATAGAAATTAAAAATCAACAAGAAAAGAAGAGAAAGGCCCAATGCAGAAGTAACCAGCTTTGCGTGCGAAGCTGTGTCATGTTTTTTCGTCACCCTAACTCCCCATCCCATAGCTTTTCCCAAGTATATACGTACCACAAACTTCATTTTATTTTGCTGCTTTTTACTTTTACTTGAAAATTCTAGAATCAATTTTTACGCATACAATGGTTGAAACAATAGAAAAATGATATTTTAACACCATTTTGATACTACACATGTGTTAAAATGTGATTGGACAATGTCAAATTAAAAAAGTTGAGGCTGAGGTATATTTGGAAAAGAAAAACCAAAGTTTATTTTTTTAATTTAAAATCGTCCAATTACATTTTGACATGTGTACAGTATTAAAATGGTGTCAAAAAATGGTGTTAAAATATCATTTTCCTTTACAATAAAAGAGTTCCTCTCATAAACTGTAAAAGAAGGGATTTGACTGTATTTTGATTTAGATGCAGTGTCTGGGTGAAAACTCCAAGTTAGTGCTTGCAAATCCTTTTCGAAACTGAGGTTATGTAAAGTCATTGTGGTAAGTAAAAGTGGTGGAACTAAAATATAATATCAACCACTTCACATATTTCTTGACAAAACCATACACAAGTGATTCTTTTCATTAAGAACTCATATATGCATATACGATTTTTAATTTTGTTCAAAGAATTAAAATGAAATCGTGGTAAGCTCGATTTAATGTTTTTTATTTTATTTATACCGTGACTTTTATTTAAATTTCGATAATTTAAAATTTGTTTCTATTTACTTTTTATTTAAAATAAAGATGAACAAAATTAAAAAAAAAATGGTGAACCAGAATTTGTTGGAATTAAAATGTTATAGTGTTCCACCTTCGTTATCTAAACGGAAAGTTACCGGAATAATAACTTTTATTTTGGCTTGATAAACATTTTTATTTTGCTTATTTGAAATGTATTGACATTTTTTTTTTCAAATTTTAGAAAAAACCACCCTTAATCTGAACAAAAATATAAGAAATAAAAGCATATTTATAAACGAGACTTCAATATATAAATGGGAATATCCTAAATTCACGTTTATAAGTACAATTTCATTTCAATTAATTTAAAGGAAATCAGAGCATAAAGTGGTTAAAAAGAATGGTGGTGATATTTTCAAGTATTTTAAATTGCAAAAAAAATTCAGTATTGAGGATTGAAAGGTGCAAGGAGATGTCAACGTAGTTTGCTTGTACAGATTTGAAGGGACCATAAGGATTTTCTTCTTCTCTTTACTGACTATCAGCATTAGATTGATTTTCCTCCACAATGTTCATGAAATATTATTCAGGTTACCTAAGTAAGATTCAAATTTATTTCCGGATTTGTGGCCATGCATGCGTGGCATATAAATTTAGTGAAGAATATTGGTCGTCCCATATATTTAGGTGTATGTTGCAGACAATAAAGTATAAGTATGGAAGACGTTAGTTAAAGATAAATGTTGTATGATTAGCACTAAAGTTAGGGAGTATAATGAATTAATTATTGGTAATTGAAAAATGATTTGATGGTTGATTAACGAAGATAGCGTGTGAGGTGATTTGCAGGGAATAGTGTGTGAAACTGTAAATAGTAGTATTATGTTTATCTTGATATAGAAGCTTAAATAATATTTGACATGTGAATAAAAAGGAATGGAAATATAATAAATAAATAAAGAAGTAAAGGGAGGAAGATGTTAAAATTTGTATAGATGCTTGATTTTCACTTTTACCCTGTGAGAGAATTGATTGCAGGGCCCATACTGTTTTAACTTGTTTCCCTTTATTGGAAAATTGAGTTGGAATTCCCATGCTTGGTATATATGCTTTTGAATTTACGTGAGTGAGGAGGTAAAAGATTAGAGAACAGAAGAGAAATATGGTTAAGTCACGTTGCTTGTCACTGCCCTGTACTTTATCCTTTCTTCTCTCAAATCAGTCGCCATTTTATCTGATTTATAATCAAGACTTCTCGCTGGAGGGATCAGAGACACAGACCTACAACATGGAAAAAGGGTTTTTTTAATCAATTAATCCACAGTTTTTGGGTCCACTAACCTCTTCCTTTTTCTTCAAACTTCACTGAAACAACAACATTTTTGGAATGTCAGTACTCCCTTATTTTCATTTATTTCCCCTTCTCTTTTCACTATATAAACTCCATCAATCTTCTCACCACTTGCCCATTTATATCATATCACCCCCTACTCCTATGTATATCACCTTTTCCTAACTTAACCTTTCTACAAACTTGTCACTTCTATCTCAATATGCTCTTCCCTCAAGAATCTCCCGCAAATGCCATCAACCATCTCCCACCACTCTCTCACTCCACTGCATGCAACAAGATTCCTTCGCCTTCTCTACACTTCCACCTTATCCAGAATCAAGCGTGAGATACCATTTTAATGGCGATATCCTGATTGAGCTTCTTTTTTTTTTTTAATTTTTTTTTCTTTATTTTTTCTTGACCTTGCAAGACTTTTTTTATTTTTTTTATTTAGGATGATAATTCTTTTTTTTATTTTTATGTTTTTATTTCCTTCTCATCATGTCAGCCACTTCCATCTTAATATTCTTGAGCTATTCCTCCTGAGCTTTTGATGCAATTGCAAATGTATGTTTTAGTGTAATTCTTGTTATTCTAAGACGAGACAGTTTGCAAATAGATTTGTTTTGTATGACGATCCTTCTCTTGTGTTAGTTTTTTACGTTTAAGCTGAAGTTGCACGCTCTAAATATATAACTCACATTTTTTTCTATTTTTATTTACAATTTTCGAGACGACTGCTCATTGCAGATTACATTTCCATGTTCTCTAGCCCAAAGAAAATTATTCTTCTACTGAAGAGTGGCGATACAGACTTTAACATGTCCTTTGAATTTGGTAAAAATCGTAGAAGTTTCAGTGAAATTGGTTGAGACCTGAAACACAAACATCTCTGCTAGTTAATTAGTTATAACCTTTGATTAAGGAGAGTGAGCGTTTGGCATATTTTCTGTAATAGGTCTTGGTGATGGAATGAGAACGATCTTCATAGAAAATAATAACAATTTAGGGGGGAAGATAGTAAAATAATATGAACGCGTATACATGGAGAGCATGAATGTCAAACGGTAAATATCTTGAGATTATTTTCGTCTAATTTATAAGCGGCAAATACTAACAACTGTATGTGTTATTGTATAATGATATATAATTGTAGTTTTGATTACAAGTTGTATGGAATATTCTCATAGTTTTTAACAAAGGATTTCATTCGAAGGAGTTCTGGACACTAATTAGCAATATCCCTGTGTGTTTTCGTTTGGAATTTCTGCGAGAAGAGGCTACCCAAAGGCGATAATAAATATCTGCACGTGGGATTGTGGGTCCAATTACTCATAATTCCTAAGTCCTGCTGGCACGGATTTATTGTCTTACTGAAAACTGAATTAAGGCGTCAATGTCCTTTAGGTTCTGAGCTTCTGACCCCATAGCCAAACTTTAATGAAACTGTGACGTGCCCCTAACATCACCTGTGGCCTTCTCCATGTGCAAAGACCACTCCTTGGTCCAAACTTCATACGGTATCTGCACTACGTAAGATATATCACAAAGTATCGGATTGTGCTTTAGCTAGTTCACTGCTTGCTATTTTGTAATGATAAGCCACGAAATTCCACATATATCAGTTTGCATTTACATGCATCAAACATGAATCTTGTTGAATTTTTTATGTATGTTGCCAAAAAAGTAACGCTTGACCCAGCTGAACAAATGGGCAAGGTATATACAAGCTAAATAGTTGTTGAACAGTGAATGATATTTGGAATGATAAATATAACGTTGGATACTGTTTACGTTGGTGTGACAAAGAAAAAGCCTTATGAAAAGACCAAAATGTAATCAGCATCCACTGCCTGTGGCAACAGATTGATTGAGGGAACAAAACCATGATTTCCTTCTTTCCGTTTGAGAAGATGATCGTCTTAGACTGGAACACCTCGCCAAGTGGCTCCTCACGTTCCTGCTCACACTGCAAGGGACTAAAGAGGAGCTAACTTCTGCTCCCAAGCAAAGGCTGGGGTTGATTTTGAATGAGGGGATCGCTTGGCAGCTCTTGGAGCGATATGTTCTTGAAACGGAAGAAGTATTGGACCCNCGTGATGTTGGTTTGCAAAATGGGGTGGTCATGTCAGTGGAATCTTCCAATACTTCACTTGAACAAGTGCAAAATGCCAGTGACAGATTTGATGGCCTCTGCATTTCCTTCTGTAGGGGCCTTGCATCTGGAAGCTTCACAAATGAGACTATACCGTGCCTGCAGAGAGGGCAAGCAATTGAACCTGGGGGGGAACTTGTGGTTGATGAAGTAGAATTCGTAGAACAAAGATATAAAGCACATTGTGCGCAGAACTCGTGATCACAACCTGCATGCACCACCATATGATAATGTAGGAATTTATGCATGAAACAACATAATATATAAACAGTATCTCGAGGCTATTATTGTATCTATAAACTACAAAACAACTGCAAAAAGAAAAAGAGTAAGGCAGGCCTATTATAAAACGAGATGAATTCATGAAACGATGGCAGTCTTGTATCCGATTTTAATTTCTATAGCACATTGGAATATCACATGCATATGTGACCCTTTATATATTGTTTATAACGAGCTACCGGCCCTTGTAAAATCCAGAACCATATCGAAAATTGATGTTTACATGTGTAACCATGTTAGTCAGAACGAAACGACTTCAGTTATTACAAGAAAATGAAATGTGATGTTACCTAAACAAACAATAAAATTGCTTCGCAGCAAAATTCTAAACATAACACAACCCTTTTTGCCTGAAAAGGATAAATCATTCCAGACACCAAGGAATCTAATTGTATACCATGGATCCAGCATTAATACTAGACAAATAACAGATGTTTGATTGCCCATTTAAGAGGAATGTACCTTCGACAGCGACCATACATTTCCTTTCCAAGCAAACAGCGCATGGATCTAAGCATGCTGGTGCTAATTCATTCGTCCTCCATCCACATTCTCTGTCAAGGAAGATCACAACAGAAGCAAAAGGTGAGGAGGAGCATATTAGAAATCGTTGGAACATCCCGATTTGGGGTATAGTTAACGGGATAAACCAAATCATGTGTTGATAAAAATGTACACTAATTTTGCTCTGTAATTCAAGATGTAGTATTTGCTGTGAAAAATTGTTCATATATTGGCAGTATGTCTAGTTTCATGAAACAAATTAATATAAATAATTACATAACGTAAGCCAATTCATTGCGTGTACAATATGGGGTAAATTGTTTCATAGAAAAATAAAGACAGTTTGACCAAATATATCCCGAATTTGGCGCTAGCTAGATCAAACCATGTTTCCCAGTTACGTCTGTGACGCTGGATGTCAAAATGAAATTATTGAACCCAAAAAACACGTAACGTTTGTAGTTAGAAACATAATCACATAAAATCACCGGTTAAATATAAATTATTTCCATCAATACTGTTGAAGAATCAGGCCAGACAGACACCGCAATCAAAGCATGATAAGACAAATCACCTCCTAGTTGATTTGAAGTCAGAGCAGACTGGACAGATTAAAAGAATTATGCTTATGAAAATATATTGATGCTAATTCCTAGGAAAACAAAAGTTTTCAATCGGTTCTCTGAATAAGGAGAATAGGAGATAGCACCAAATATCATACACTTCGGTAGGAAGAAATTAGTTGAAGAATGGATAAGAGAATATAGAGCTAAAACACACACCTAGCAATTCTCACAATGCTCATAAGAGGAAGAGATAAATATGGAGATGGAAGAACTTGTAGGGGTTCTGCTGGAGGTGTTTTTAAGATGTCCTCAAGCCAGTTTCTATGCCACGAACGAGCAACCATCAAGGGCGTCCATCTTCAAAACAAAAATCATAGAAGTAAACCAAAAAGTTATACACCCATCATTGACAAACACGTTCTTTCGACAGCATAACTTTTTGCTTGCTTTCTTCCAATGCAACATAGCATTACAGGCACTACTACTACACTTGTGGTAGGTTCAATTGTCTATCATCCAGTAGAGACCAAAGGATTCTTCAAAAGAATGCAGTCAGAAAACAATTTTATCCGATTCAGATTGTAATGAAAAAGAAGAGTCTCTTGCACATCCAAGTCATACAGAAAATACTAAAATTCAGAATGTCAAGATGAACTGCCATTTAACTTAAACATTATAAACAGTGAAAAATTCAATTACAACCAACAAACAAAAAAAAAAAATACGAGGCTAATTTTTAGGGCACAACTTCATCAAATAAAACACAAAATAACTCAGAAATATCAATCACCAAGATAATCAGGAATAAACTTTAGTTTCTGCTCAAAGGAAAGGGGGCCTATAGATTGTGTTAGTATAAGATTTTTAAAAAAATAGAAGACAAGGTGGCCGGGAGTTGTTTGGCTGCTTTAGGAAAGCGATCATTTTTCCATCGACTATAGGACCAAAATATTAATTAATATCTTGCTATCGTAGAAAGTGAGTAGGATAAAGTCATCACATATCAAAAGGTAACAGAGACATTTAGATGTACCCATTTGCATTCTTGGCAGTCACATCGGCACCCTTGGCAATCAGCAGCTGAAGCAAACAACAAAAAAGTTAAAAAGGAAAGGAACTTCAATATGCTGGTACCCAATTTGGTTGAATAATATATTTTCAGTTGCAAAAGTATAGTTATCTTCTAAAGGAAAATAGAAACACACTTGACAGCATTGGGCATTTCCACCACATGCAGCATAATGGAGTGGAGTACTTCCGGAACCTGCAAAGTAAGTATAAACAGCAGTTATTAAAGGTAATGGAGTGGAGTAGTTCCGGAACCAAGCAAATCCTGAAGCCATTTAGGAAACAGAAATGGAAATGTTGAAATCATCAAAGAGAAATAACCAACTGGTGTTTTTAGTTAGAGAAAGCAGCAGCAGCAGCAGTGTAGTTTTCATAATGGTGGAGAAGCTAATCTACTTATACATATTGGTGAATTTCCAAAGCAAATATTTCTCTCCACACTATGAAACAGAAATGCCAAACAATTACCAATTAAATCAATGGTAGTTCCATCCTCCACGGTAACCTCAGACACAGAAGCTCCCAAGTCTAAGAGTAACTGTACACTTTCAACATGCGCATTCAATGCTGCCATATGCAGAGCAGTGATCCCTCCATCAGAAGTTCTGTTAATTACCTCGCAAAGACCACTTTGTATGCAACCATTTAAAGATAAAATTAACTCGTTGCTACAGCCGAAGAAGCCATTAGACCTTTGAGTGAGAGACAGAGTACCTGTGATCAAATTCTGCGATTGATTTATGATCACCTGTCTGTAACGCATTCCAGAAGTTATGGGTGCTTGGTATATAGTCTGCCAAGATTAGCCGAATGCATCTGGTGTGGCCATTCAAAGCAGCCAAATGAAGGGCAGTTCCTCCATTTAGGTAATCAGCTTTATGGATCTGCAATCAAATTTAACAGCCAACGTTTTACACTTAGAACTCAAGAATTTATCAGATTGTTAGCAACATATGGAACAAAATTGGTTGAAAGTCCGATCATACATTGGCTCTAAAAATAGTCAAGGTCTGAACCACCTCCCAGTGACCATGTTGACAAGCTTGCATCAATGCAGTCTGTTAATGTTATAGAGTGTGAAAAGTAAGTAAAAGAAATGGCCCTTTCTATAATCCAAAGCAGCAAAAATTTGCCATGTGATGTGACATGTAAATACTGTGAATAGAATTTAAGAGACATTAGAATAAAACATGGATTACCTGACCGCGATAATTTCTGAGATTGATATCAACTCCGGATTCGATCAAGAGATACACTATCTACATTAACACAAACACATTTGATATTTTGAAAAGAATTGCAAAACATAATACAAGGAGATGGAGTGCATTGAATAAAGTACCTCATGGTGGCCATGAGCGGCAGAGTAGTGCAAAGGGGAGTTGCGAACACCAAAAGTGGAATACCTTGCAAGACGGGGGTTATATTCCAACAAGGCTTTGGCCTCTTGAACGTCGCCATCTCTTGCAGCAGAAACTAAGCGCTCACCAGATGCAGAACAACCAAAAGAATTCCCCACCAGGCTCAGAAACTTCATATCCCTCACAAATCAAAACCACAACACGATTAACTAGCTATTCAGGAAATCGGAAGCAGGGTCTTTTCACAGCTTCACCAAAAGGCACCAATTTATCTCTTGGACAAACACCCCCGACATGAGATCATCAATCCAGCATTCTGATTTGGACAGATCTTGTTCTCTGTCAAAGGTTCATTCCATCTACCAAACCAACAACAGCAACAACTCAATCAGAATTCCTCACGCATTCGAAAGAATTGGTTGTAACAGTCAAAGCCCCACATGATTCTTGAGAAATATGGAAAACAGGTTCCGGTAGTTTTGTCCTCAACTCTTCCAGTCTGCGCAACCAATGAATTGCCAACTTTAAAACTGTTCATTTAAATATTAAAAAACATTTTTTTTTACAGATTGGTTCAACCCTTCGTGAACTTCGAGAAACCGAACAATAACACAAAATTATTTTACAATACATAAAAAAAATATATAAATATCCTTATACCTCTGGTAGAATTTCTATTCTATTTCAATTTGCGAAGCGGGTACTGTGAATCTGACACCAACTTCCAACTATTCCTTTCGAAAAATGATTGGAGGGATAACCATTGAGCATTAACCCACCTTCCAAATTACACAACCCACGTCAGAATATATCTATGTATCTAACAAAAAGCATGAAAATCCACAACCCCAACCCCAACCTCAACCTTGGGAGCATCAAAATTCAAAACCCAGGAGGTGGAATATGTGGTTTCTGGGAGAGGAATGATCGCATCAAACCTCCTCCATGAAACCCCACCAGATGCAAAATCGTTGGCAACGATGAAAACAGAAAAGATATTTGTTTTTTCTTAAACTGGCAATTTGCTAAAAATAATGTAAGAAGATGGAATATCCAAAAGGGTGACAGATGTTATCGGAAAAAGCAAGTTTTGTGTGCAGCTTCTTGAGGCAACAACAAAAGGCGTGTCACCATGATTGGATATTATTAAGGAGTCAACTTGGTAGTTGTGTCGTTTCTTTCATTGTCCCCTCCGTTTGCGGAGCAAGAATTATAATTAGAATTCCTTCTAACTGTTCATACTCTCAAACACCGCACAAGGTTCGAGGTCCTCAATCTTGGTACTACCTGACTCGTCCCCTTGCCCAGGGGTCAAACATCTATATCTATCTTAATTAATTACATCAAATATTAACATTAACTAACACGACACCTATGTTTTCTATTTAATAATTACACGTGTAATGCTAAATTGATTGCCATATAAAATTAATACTCCACTTTAAGTGAGGAATTTAGCTGGTTAGATAAATATACGTGGGAGTGGTAATTAAATGAAGGAGGTATTAAACAGATGCAAAGCTTTAAAAAGTTGACGGCGAGAATAACATTGTACTTAAAGATTTTTAGCATTGGCGTTGGGTCCTCTCTGAAAGATTTTTATTTGATTAATTAAGACCCCTAATGATAATTATGGCATGACAACATTAACAATACGATACGATAAATCGAAGAAAGATGAAGGAAAAGCGTGAGTTGGATAAAGGAGTTTCGTGCTACCAACGATGGTACTTGGGGCTGTAATGCGTTGTCTAAACCCAATCGTGCTTAGACATTTGGAATCTTTGCTGTTTCGTTTTCATCACAACACACAACCACAATTTTATACATCAAAAATAAAAAAAGATCTATAGCCAGCCAATATGTCAAGGGATGTTAAGTGCCAAATTCATTAAAATACCCTAATCTTTTCATCACTCTACTAATTCAATCATTCATTCCTGTGGTACTATTATTATTTATCATGTAATTTTAAATATTGGTAATCTTATAATCTAATTATTTTTTAAAATGATGTCCGGTTTGTCTTTAAAAACATATCAGATGTTGAATGTATTGAAGATATTTAATAAAAATTTCAAACTCGCACTCTGCGACCTTTTCTCTACCCACTTGACTATAGTTAAGTAGGATGGGGCATTTTAGCTACTGTTACTGTTATTTTTAAAATTTCTCTTAAAAAACTTGGTCAACAACATCCAATGATTGAGTAGTAGTTACGACTTACAGCATATTACTTTTACACACTCAACCATAGAAAAATTGGTGCATGAAAGAAACAAAATGATTGTGACCTCCATTACCCTTCAAGCGTGAAACCTTTCCAACCACGACATGTGTCAATATGCATGTAGCTTAACTCGTTAATCACAACATAAACACCATTAATTACCGTCAAGATCCTAAAGATCAGTTTTGTTTCTGGCCTCTAACTTTGATTATCTACCTACGAAACGTGTCAAAATTGGAGTTGCATGCAATAATTATATAAACGATTTAATAAAATGATCAATTATTTGGATTTTCATAACTGATTAATGTTTTGAAAAGGGTCCTTGGCAAATTACCTGTAATCAATCAAAAGAAAGTTAATAAGAGTTTAACCTTGGGATCTCATCCTCCTATAACAAACCTTGATTAGTGATATGCAACATAAAAATATCAAAATCAAAATCCCATATATGCAATCTGTTTGCAAAAAACAAAACTAGAAAGTAGACCATTGCTAAACTCTTTGTTCTTTGACTAAAAATAATGAAATTATAACCTATGAATAAATTTGTTAATTAACCAATTGAAATCTAAAAATCTTATATTATTTGATTTAACGAAAATTATATTATAAAATATGTAAGACACTTAATCAAGGGATTAATCTTAATGAAGATCAACTCAGAACAAAACTAGATATATGTTTCTCTTCAACCTTTGATGACATGACGTATGTTAAGTAGAAAGTTTTCATTAGAAAGTTTCCTAGAACTATTTTGGATGACACGTTGTAATAAGGGAAGACAAGGAAAAGTTTTCTCATCATTCTGTCTTGCTGGTTAAAACCTACGAGGTCAAGGCATAATCTTCTTCCTTCTTCGTGATACATACGTACAAAGGTATAAATCTTTTAGGATCTCTTCCTCTAATGTCACACTATCTTATATTAAATTATAACGTTGGTTCTTCATGTTTTTGTGTTACGTTTAATCATATTATCATGACAGATAAATTTTTCTTGTTAGTGTCACGAGCAATTTTGGTAATCAAATATATGAGTATTGGATGGTAATTGGTCTTGTTTTTTATTTTTTATTTTATTCCCATGGATATAATATTTATAGAGTACTTATTTCTTATGTATTTAGCAATTTAAAACACAAATGAAATTTCAGTTTCAGATAACAAATTTAGTATATTTTCTTGGTTTGGAAATATTATATACTCAAAAAGAAATGAAATGACATCAATAGAAATATGTCATTGAAATGTTGACAATATGACATTTTATGCCGGTAACAATATTTATATCTGCAAAGAAAAAAAAATGCCATGTTAGATATAATAGAAAATTAATAGCATGATTTGTAATCTGATAAATATATAATAGAATTTAAAAATTATAGTTAAAATAATCAATCAAAAAATAATTATATCACTGAAGCATTTTTTAAAATGTTGAGGTAAATAACTCAATATTGTAAGTTATGTATCTTAAATCAATCATTTAAAAAAAACGCCGATAAAAGAATATATCATTTAAAAATAATTGTTAACTATATTTAAGTCATATTAATTAAAAAATAAATAAAATAAAGTGTTAACATATTTAAATTATTAACTATAAATTTAAATTATAAATTGGAAACAATTAGTAAAAAAAGTATAGTATGCGAAGTTTGGCTGGATATTTGTTGAAGTTCCAGGGAACACCAATGTTTTGGTGATGCAAGAAAGAACCAAAGTAGCTTTATCTATGCTTGAAGCAAAATACATGGATCTTTTACTTCTTGTTAAGCAATGTTGATAGATTAATTATTGCATAAATTGAAAATTAAGGTTGAGAAAACTGTAAAGCTATCATATTTGACAACAAATGAGCCGTTAATTTGGTAAAAATTATTGTATGTCATGGAAGAAGCAAATCTCATTTTTGGAGAATGTTCTCTTTCTTAAGAATGCAAGCCATTGGAGTAATCTAGTGCACAACTAAGATTAGTAAAGCTAAGAAGTGAGATAGGAACTATTTTGTTTTGAAAACTTTGATTAGAGAGTGTTTTGGTTAGCAATATATGTTATAGGGCTAAACATTTGAATCATAAAACAAGAATTTCATTCCTTTCATATAATTGATTTTTACTAAATACATCCATATTGTGAAAGTAACCTATAAGAATCATAGGTTTGATTTACGGTTAGACGCACGTGTGGAGTAGGTGTGGTCCAAGTTTATAAGATGTATATATTAAGAATAGTGTTGTAAAAGAATTTTTGGTGGAAAGAAGACTTGTATTCGGATTTTAGATGATTAGGTAATAAGAGGGAAAAAAATAAACATATTTTCAAATTGCTACTTAATTAACTATATTATACACAAAATCATTTTTACTGCTTCATGGTGTTTTAAAGTGTATTTTGTTATGAGTATTTTTTTTTTGTTAATTTTATTATTTTATTATTATTATTATTACTATTAGTGTAAACACATTCCACGTTGTATACATTTGTAATATCATGTTATTATATATATGATTGATTTATAAGTAATAGAATTTAAGTTGTAGTGGTAACCTTAGTATATTATACATAGACATAGTTTAAAGAACATTTTCTTTACATCCATATAATATTTTTGGTCATTCTTCACTAAAAATGGATGCATGCGAAATTTAAACATTCTAAAAAAATTGCTTAGAATAATATAAACATGTTTTACAATTTTAATTTGCAATTTTTTGAATTTAACTGAATTAAATGTGAACGGGCCTTTATAAACTGAATTAAATTTTATTTTTAATTCATATTTTAAAAAACTTCACTAAACTAAAAAAAAAAAAAAAAAAAAAAGGAGAAGTTGGCCTTCATGGTATTTTGAACAAGAAACGGTTCTTTTAAAATGAAGCAGAAATTAATAGGGTCAGTTAATATTATACCAAAATTGAAGATTGACAATGATTACCCAAAAGAGAGTGGGTGACCCTTGAAAAATGAAAATCCAAAACATTAACACCCAATTATCATCATGGGCCTGTTTCTCCCTACAAACTCCCTTTTCCATACATTGTCAGTTCCCATGCTTTCTGTTTTACATGCATATTTATTTCCCTGTTTATGAATTTACCCCTAAATCACTAATTTAATAAAATTATTAAATTTAAACGGATTAAATCTTTTTTAAAATAACGACCATATATATATATATATATATATACCCAACAACGAATAATATGTTTTTATCCCTTTAAAGTAAACTCTCAAATTCTAGAAAAAAAAAAAATTCTCACGAAAATCTTATATTGCTATGGTAAGAATAATTTGGAGAATAATTAATAGTAATTGTTCGTAAATGAGACAAAAAAAAAAGTTTGAGAGTATTTGAACAACAAATAAAATTGTTTTGCTAAGAAGATTAAAGTATTTGGTAAATGAAAGTATATAATCTTAATAGTTTTTTTTTTATTTTTTATTTTTTATGCATTGACTCTTTGAATTTGGCGCTACTTATTTGTAAGAATTTCTTCTTTAGTATTATTTTTGCCCTTCTTTAGTTTTAGACTTTACTAAAACTATCTATTTATTTTATTACCTTTATTATTGCTACCTAAGCAAGCATATTTTTGTTTATATATATGTGTGTGTATATATATATATATTTATTTATTTCATTTATATATTTAATTACTTTAAGAACTAATTTTATATCATATTTTTAGCTGAAAATTAAGATTTTAAAATTAACTATAATTAATATAATTCATTATGGTAAACTAAAAAAACTCCTCCCCTCTCCTTTACTTTGTTCCCCTCCACACTTTTTATACAGCATTTTCCTTTCTTTCTTTAGTATATCCCTTTCAGAAATAAAATAATAATTCATATCAATTTATTATGGTTTCTCTCTCTCTCTGTAAATATATATATATATTTCAAATTGTTGTTTTGTATCTAATTATTTTCTAAAATTATAAAAAAAAATACAAATTACTCATGCTAAAAGTAATTATAAAATAAATTAGTTTCACTGGCTTAACTATTATTGTTTTACTTTTTAAAAGAAAACATAGAGATACAGACTAGCCTTTCTGACTAATATAGTAAAAAAAACAATAAAAATATATGGATAATATATGGTAAGTTTTTTTTTAAAAAAAAATAATTAAAATAATAATACATATTTATATTTATTTAACATACACTATAAAAATAAAATAGTTATAAATGAATTTTTATATTTTTTTTAAAAGAAAAAATAAAATAAAATAGTGTGAAATAAATGTGTGTATATATATATATATTAATTTGTAAAAATGAAATGGTGACGAGGGAAGTGTAGATAGTAAGTAACATATATTTACATGGCTTCGCAAGTACAGCTCTATATCTATTTTACTATTTTTAAATGAAACAGAAATGATGTGATGGGAGGTAGTTGACTTCCCCTACAACTTGGATCCATCTGCTTGTCTCACCCGCAATATCCATTATCTTCAACTTTAAAAACACACACTATCCTCATCTTCTCTACATTCATTTTTTCTAAACATTTATTATTTCCAAATTTCAAAAACATTAATAATTTCCTCCATACAAAACTTAAATATTTTAGCTCGTATTTTTATTTTCAGCATTTTTCCTCTATAAATATCATATTATTATAGAATAATAGAAGAGAAAAGATACATTTCTCCTTCTGTATACTTGAATTATGAATACGATTCCCATCATCACCATGCTTTCATTATTATTATATTTTACAAAGCATGCATGGGAGCTCGTGCATGGTAGTGTTGATTTGGTGCTTTTGACCCAATTTGGTTTTCCATGTGGCAACTCCTAACATTTGACAAATACACACATGGGACAACGAAGTAGTTAATAATTAGGAGCAACCTTGACCTAATTAGTTAATTCAAGGATCTTACATCTCTGTCTTCAACCCAAACTTTTTTTCATCTCTACGATCTTGACTTTTATCTTTTCTTCCACTGATACCACACTCTTGTCATCCAGTTGCAACATTTTTTTAGCCAAAAAATATGTAGCAGTTGGATTGTAACCTGTATATATTGAAAAAACATCATATAATTTTTTACTTAATTCCACGATTGAAGCGAAAACCGGAACTCACGGTCTGTCACGATGTCACAAGGTGACATCTGGGTATTGACGAAGGCGGAAAGTGATCGTCGATGTAAGAGACACGGATAAGGAGCGGCTCTTGGCAGACTTTTAGTGAAAGGGGTATATGGACGAATCGAACGTATACCAGAATGAGAGGGAACTAGAGACTGTATAGATATGAGACTATACGGTTGAAGGATAACTTAAAGGAATTAATTTGGCTACTCATATTAGCAAATGCATTTGCTTTTCGGTAGCCTAACCCGTAAGAATTACATGATTAAACATGCTTAGCGTGGAGTAATTTAGAGATAAGTGACCTTCTAGAAAGTTTTTCAGAAAATGTACGAATAAGAACAAAATACATTAGAAAATCTCGTTTTGATATATAAAGACAATTAATATTACATGTAAATTACCGGAGCGTTACAACCATATTGTATTTTCAATTTTGCTCATCAAATTGGGATGTGATTAACCAAGCATAACCAAATGCGTTGAGCCAAAAGATACATATACTCTATTGTGTTGTATGACTCAGCTTCTGCGTGTATAGTAATAATAAATAATGTGAAATAACTATCTGAAGTGACCTGTGACCATAATCTTATATTGTCTTATATATGAACCCTATTAGGCTGAAATGTGTCATAGTCTACAAAACTATTCTTCACCCGTCTGTTTCAGTCTTTGTCCAACAACAAAGGAAGATAATTAATTCAGATTAAACCAAAGCTTCGTATTTCTATCCTCTTTAATATTATAAGAATTTTTCTTTTCATTCACCATGAATCTTATCAAATGCATCTAACTCATATATATTACTAATACATTATAAGGAAGATATTATTATTCCCTTGATGTCTCCAATTAGTTTGTTTTAAGTCATGTTATTTTTTTTATATACACTTTTGATTAAGGTAAGACTAAATATTTAAAAACAATTCTCCTTGAAGAAAGTTTACAAATAAATAAAAACGTATTAAAGTTTAATCTCATTTAAGAATAATTTTATTCTTTACTGAAACTTGATATAAACTATTGAAAATAACACTTAAATAAAAAAATAATATTTTAATAAGGAGTTCATTAAAAATAAAATTGAATTAAAAAAAATCATATTTATATTGTGAATTAAATTGATTTTTTTTTCTTAAAATCTATAAAAATTATATAATTTTTTTAATTAAATTTTGTTAAATTTTTTATGTGTTAAAAGATTAAAGTTTGAACTTGAAACACTAATGAAACATTGTTTAACACTTAAAAAAATTTAACAAAATTAAATTAAAAATACTATATTTAAACTTTCAACCTGTCTGATGAATTTTAATTTTAAAAATATTGTAAAAAAAATACTTATAACTTAAATAAAATAACTTATCAAACAAAATTTAATTTTGAAATGAGCCATTTACAGCAAACGGAATGAAAAAAAAAAAGTGATAAGAATTGAAGTTTATTTTTAGAAGTTAGTAATTGACAAAAATATTCAATTATTTGTGAATAAAATGTAACTAATGGTTGCGTTCATGTATTAAATGGTTATTTATTAGTTTTACTGTAAACTTTGACCAATGCAGGTGGCGATTTTATAAACTTAGAGAGTAGTAAGATGAAAAGAATAGAAAGGAAAGAAAAGTACTTGTGGTGCCACCCATTTTTCATCTCCAAATGCAGTGCGTTAATTTTCTCATACTGGGTTCTGAAAAGAAAATAGAAATGTGAAAAAAGGAAGGAGCTTTCGTGTTTGATTCCGCTTTATGCAGCAGGGAAACTGGGTAAGAAATCCCCATAAAGACAAATCGAAACCATAAAATAAAAAGAAGGCACTTTCCCAGATTATGGATTCCAGAAAGCTCTCCCCTTATCTATTTATTTGTTTTATTTACTTTACCATATCCTATGTCTCCTACCTCTCTCTCTCTCTCATCTGCTTTTGTTTTGACTTCCCCTTGGATTTCAGAATGGAAAAGGAATAGAAGAACCCAAAAAGAATGTGAATCAGTCATAACAAACGTTGAGTTACACAGAAATAAGGCAAAAAAAAAATATTAGTCGGTTCACATTTCCAAAACAAAGCAAATAAAAACAAGTATTATTTTCTTCTGACATCCATTAATTTAATTAGTAGTAGTATCTTAATTTGGGGGCATTAATTGGGCATTGGGGTTGATGCCGCCGGGGAAGGCTCTTCCTAGAAGTCAAGTTGCAGGGAGCGTTTACTATTGCAGATTTTTGGTTCACTGGTTAAAGTTCTTTAGATGTGTTTTACTTTGATTGAGAAAATAGAATATAAAATATTAATTATGTTTGTCAAGCGTTTTTATTTGCTAACATCTCTATTAAATGTTTAATTAAATGTATTATAATGTTTTAACTCTTTAAATTTAATAGTTTTATTTATGATAGTAAAAGATTATTAATTGCTGTTTTACAAGTAGTTTGCAAATCCATTGATTTGAAAATTTTAGAACAGGAAGCAAGCGCTAGTTATGCAGGAAAGTGAGTTTTGTTCAATGGTCCAACCTAATCTCATTAAATTACACACGGTGACAGATTTGTGTGTCATTATCATTAAAAAATTTGTTCATCAAGACTTGCAAATCATTATGATATTCTTTGTTGAGAACCCCTTTAAAATCTCGGCTAAAGGATGGAACTCCTGCTCCCACTTCTTCTTTTTTGACTTCCAGCTCAAATCTAAAGCAAAACAAAAAAACAAAAGTGAGCAAAACATTTGTCTCCAGCAGAAGCACTGCTCTTACAGAGTGCCTTGCCCTGCTACTTCTTTTCTTTTTTTCATCCAACCGGAAAAACAGTACTCTCACTTCCCCTTTATCCATGGCACCAAATGGTGTCATAAAACTGTGCGATCCTATTTGCACTTGAAAAAAGTTGCAACCTTTTTTGTGAGTTTTCTCTGACTCCACAAAATGGGTGGAGGTGACGCCTTTGTGTCTCAACCAGAACAGCCACCATATTTTCTCTCACAGCCAAACTCGCCTTTTCCTCCCACTGCTCGATCTGATAGTTTCAGTTTGAACGATAGGGCATTGAAGGTCAGTCCGAGCATACTTCTGATCATTATAATTCTGGCTATTGTTTTCTTCATTTCTGGTCTGCTACACCTGCTGGTTAGATTTCTGTGGAGACCCCAAACTCGAGAGCCCGATGATTTAGACAATGCCACTGCTCTTCAAGGCCAATTACAGCAACTCTTCCACCTGCATGATGCTGGGGTCGACCAGTCATTCATTGACACCCTCCCTGTCTTCCTCTACAAGGCCATCATAGGACTCAAGAACCCCTTTGACTGTGCCGTTTGTTTGTGTGAGTTTGAGCCTGAGGACAAGCTCAGGTTGCTTCCAAAATGTAGCCACGCTTTTCACATGGAGTGTATTGACACCTGGCTCTTGTCTCACTCTACTTGTCCTCTATGTAGAGCCAGCTTACTCCCTGAATTCTCTGTGGGCAACTCGTGTTCTCCCTATGTTCTTGTCCTTGAATCTGGGAGTGAGAGTTCCAGGGAGATTGTTCCTGAAAGAGAGGCTGCCGTCGGAAGGTCTAGTTCGGTTATGACTTCAAATTCTCGTCTTGGATGCCATGGAGATAGTGAATTTGGATCAACCCGTGTGGATTTGAAATCAGGTGAGTTATTGAGTGAAGCTCCTGATCCAACACTACCAAATGGTGTGGAAAAAGTGGTTACTGTTAAGCTGGGAAAGTTTAAAAGTGTGGATGGTGGAGGTGATGGTGGGGAAGGGAGTAGTACTACCAACAATGTGGATTCTAGAAGGTGTTTTTCCATGGGGTCATTTGCTTATGTTATGGACGAAAGTTCCTCACTCCAAGTGCCCATACGAACCCCAATCAAGAAGCAATCGAGTAAGAAGAAGTCTGGTTTGCCTTTGACTCCAGGACACAGGCCTGCAATGTCAGAATGTGACTGTGAATCCAGAAGGGATTTCAAGTTTGCAGTCTTTGATGCAACTATAGTTGAGGACGATGCTGCTAGTAGTGGGGCTGCAACTGATAGGACAACTTGTAATGAGAATAGTGCTGCAATTGGAAGAAATAGAAAGGAAAGTTTTTCAATATCAAAGATTTGGCTCAGGGGGAAGAAGGATAAGCCAAATGCTGTGGCAGATTCGTCTAGAAGGGCTGTTTCATTTCGCTTCCCGGCGAAGTCCAGTGCTGTTGCTGCTTCGGTCAGTGCCGATGATGATTTGAAAGGAAAGAATTCTAAGTTTGATACAAGGAGTACCATTTCTGAGATGGATATTGGGAAGTGGGAAAATGGAGGAGGAAGCGAGTTTGATTTCGATGAGGAAAACCAGAGTTGTTATAGTATGGATTCTTCTCAAGCTAGGGCGCCATCTTTTGCTAGAAGGACTTTGCTTTGGCTCACAGGAGGAAGACAGAACAAGGTTGTTCACTCCGCTTCCAACCTCTAATTTCTCTCATCGTTTATCTCCTTATTTTAGAACCATTTTTTTGCTTCGATCTTATAGTTCTGGAATCTAAATTTGTTTAAAATAGAATGTTAGTGGTAGAAAGGTGCAAGAAAAATGGAAAAAGTAAAATGAGTTGGGAGATCCGAATACAGTATTTCTGGTTTGAGTTTGTTGCTGTTCCATTGATTATTAGTCCAACTCCGTTGAGGGTAAACAATGTAGAAGAAAGATTCTTTGGCTTTTCCCTTGGGTGATTTCTCAGTCAAACATCTTACATTTCAGCTTTCATTTCATACTGCAATCTTGTAATATTTTGTAAATTTTCTCCGATTCTCTTATTCATACTATAGCATCTGTTATGTTCTTGCACACCACAAGCGCTGTTTTGTTGAATTTTAATGTAAGGATGGTAACCATTTTTAGTGATAGATGACATGAGCAATTGGAAGGTCAAACATAATATATAATTTGTTTGAAAATATTAGGCCCTTCCTTCTGAGTTGATACCAAAATTACTCACTGAAAATCCAGTGTATGCTTTCACATGTTGGGCCAAGAAAATGTTAGCAATTAATGGTGTGTCACTTAACCCGGAGGACAGTGTTGGGAGGAAGATGACGTGGGGAAATAATGTGAACTTTTAAAAAGGCCATGAATGTATCTTTATGGAAAAGCAGTGAACAGTTGTTTAGGTCCTGTATTGAATGCATATCTGGGACCTTATTTATGTAACCTTCATAATGGGTGAAATGAAAATTCAAATTCAAATCGGAATGGTGGTGTTGATTTGGGAGTGAGGCAAGAGACTCGTGGATGCATGAAAGGGTTTGCATTAAATAGAAAAGGGTCAGTGACTGCTCTAATTGCAATTCATTGATGGGTGGTGTTAATAAGGTCACGATAACGGTTGGATGCCGCTATCTGCTGTAATTTTTCCACCTAACCCTTCTCCTCTCTTTAATTCAAACTTCATATTCCTCATATCATAGCTAACAAATTCACACACAATTATATTCTCCTCAGACCAAGAAAAAAACGGAGTTCTGAATACCAAAGCTACTTTTACTCTATTTTGGATTAAAGCCTACGGAGATTCTAAATGTTAATGAATTTTATTTTTAAAATTTAAGTTTCACAAGCAGCTCTAATGTTACTTGTTTTTGAATTTGGTTTGAACTTAAATATATAGATAAAGAGATTGGAGAAGGTAGAATTAAAATTATAGACAGAAAGCGACAAGCCATAAGGGAAACAATAGTTCAAACAACTCTTAATTAAAGCACTTAAGTACAAAACATAAAATGGTAAAGATGCAATGAAAAAAACTAAAATATAAATGCATAATTTTGATATAATTTAATCTATGATTCTGTTTTATTTAAGTTCAAGTCCTTGTGGACATTCATCAAATAGTTACACTGTGTACATCACACTCTTTTGGCATCTTGTTATAGGATGAAAGTTTTTTTTTTTTTAAATATATTGAAACTATAAGTTGAACTTTTAAAATAATGCTATCCAAATCAAAGTAAATTATAAGAATAAATTTATGTTTAAATCCACAAAAACGACAACTTCATAATGAAATATTTATAACTTGTCTCTTCCTTTCATTGATTGTGATGCATGTTTAGGTTAATGGAAGGAGCGATGATACTTATCTTTGCACTGTAATGGTGCATGATTGAGTTAACTTGGTTTTGTAGATAAAGGGATATTATACGAAAGAGCAGAAACATTATCCGCAACCACAAACGTTTAAAGGATGGAGAGATTACCTAACAAAGACGAGAAACATAAGCATATGGTGTGAATAAGTTGGATTGGACCAACACTTGATGAGTCACAAATGGTGCTGCTGTCGTACGTATAAATCATCTTTTTGTCCTTTCTTGTTTTATTTTATGCCTCAGTTATATAAACTCAAAACATAATTGTTTTTTTTTTTGTTGTTGTTGTGATCTAGCACAATATTTAAACCCTAGAACACCATTATTTTGATTAAATGAGATCCGCGCCACACGCTCAGGATTCTTTTATTAAGATCTTTTAAGAAAAAATAAACCTCTTTATTTAACGAAAAATATAATAACTATGCGATTTAAAAACATACATTATCTTTAAAAATAAAATTAATTTAAAGTATGTAAATAAATATAAATCTTATCAATTAAGATTTTCAACTTCAAATCTCTAATTATTCCGGAGGACATAATAAAAGTATAAAATTAATAAATCTGTCAGTGTATAAAGTAAAACAACGTATTTTCACTTTATTTTGGGTGAAAGCTAAGTTGGTTCTCTATTTTATACCTTTTCTATTTGTCTTCTTTGTTTACTGAAACATGGTCGAATCTTAGACTCTTTCCCCTGTACGGACATATGTATTCAGGCTTTAACTCTTTTTTTTTTTTTTCAATGTACCAAATTTTTTCTTTTATTTCGAAATTACTTTTTGGATCGTATACTTTACATTCCCACAAGTGTATTTCAAAATGAGAGAGACGGTCCAAGAAATTAATAAAATGCAACATAAAATAATTACACATTTACTGAAGCATAAAGTTTGAGTTGGATGATTATTGATCACATATTTAATGTAAGGTTGTATTCAATCAACATTTTTAAACACTGCAACCAAGATGTCGTCATCTTCAATTAAGATTTTCAAAAATTAAAAAATATTATTTTTTATGAACTTTTGTATTTTTTATTTCTATACATAAAAAAAATCTGATTTGCACAAGTGAGATGTTTCTTCTTTGAAACTCAACTGCCACGACACTAAAATTTTGAATTCCAATTTTAAAAGTTGCCTTATTATTATAGTTTAATAAATGAAAGTTCTTTTTTATTTTATTTTACTTTTATACATAATAATGTTTCTTCACTCACTGTATTTTGACTAATTCAATTTTGCACATTTTAACGAGAGTATGATTCATTTTCAATTATATAATTTAGATATGTTTGCATGAACTGAAAATACATCTATTAATTTTTTTATTAATTATATTTGTAGTTTTTAAATTTAAACGTAAAATCAATTTTTGTTTTTATTTTAGAATTTGATATATTTTTATTTTTAAACTTTAAAAATAATAACTATAATTATTTTAACTCAACAATATTAAAGTTGTTTTACATATTAAATTACCTTTTAAATTAATATTTAAACTACAACACATCAAATAATAAATCATTCAAATTTTAACATAAAACATCGTTTGACACATAAGTATATTTAACGCAATTAGTTAAAAAAAATTATTTATTTTTAAAATTTTGAAATTATAAAAAAATTAAAATAAACACAAATTTTAATATCGTCAAAATTAAAAAGATTAAAAACATATTTATTTTTTTTTAAAAAAAAAAAACTATCCATTTGATAAAGTATTTACGTACTATCTATTATTTTAAGTACATACATAATATCTATTACTTTTAATTATAATTAAATAATTAAGTAAAACTATGATACTTATTCAACTTATATTATTTACTTTTACATCATATTTGTTCTTGTTTGAATTAATGTGTGAAATACTTTTAAAAACTTAAAAATTACGTTGTTTTTATCATTAAACATGTTACTAAAATTTATAATCATGATTAATATTGTTATGTAAACGTGAAGTTGTCAAAACGAATGGAGAATTGTAAAACATTAAACCTATAGTTGTTAGTTAAAAATACTTATTAAAAGGCCTAAACATAGCGTTCATAAAAAAGTCTTGTTAACTAGAAAAATTGGGGTTTACAGTTAAAAGAAAGTCTGTTCAAACTTCAAAAACCTAATCATTCACGTAAAGCACATGAGTATAGGTTTATTGTTATTTTGTTATATTTTGAAAAATGTTTTCAAAACTATAATCTATCACTCATTGTTTTAAAACGGAAACAAGTGCCCGAATTTAGAAATTTAGATGAAACAAATATAATGTTTTGATATTAAAACGAAAACAAGTGCACCAATATAATGTTTAAATGTGATGGACCATAATAAAACTCATTTTAAACATACTTAAAAAAATTTAAAGTTAATTATTTAGATAAACATCATTTCAAACTTTATTATGAAAAAATTATTCATCTTTCAGAGTATAGCTGTGAATAGTGGATTATTAATTCTCGGTGATCCAATTCAATTTTTGGGCTTTTACACTTTTCAAGGTCACGCCGCTGAGAAATTCAATAATAAGTTAGGGTATTTTTTCCTCTTTTCCTCTACTACCCTTTTCTTCCTGCACCCCCAAACTCGTAATCTCTTACTAAAATTATAAAAATCTATATACCTACTTAATTTTACATGCTTTCAGATTGGATATTTGGAAAGGTATTTTAAAATTTAGAAAATGGTTTTAAGAACATTCAATCTGAAAAGTATAAAAAAAATACATTAAAATATTTCTGAACCTGAAAATATATTTTCTGAAATACATCTTTTTTTTAAATGAATGTTTTAGAAGTCATTTCTCTGAAAATATATTTTAGAACACTTATTTTAGATTTTCTTTTCTATTTTGAAATATATTTATGAGTTCAAAATATATTTCTAAATCTATAAATACCTTTTTGGAATATAAAAGAATTTTCAATAGATGTTTCAAAAATGATTTCAGATCTGGAAATGACTTCGGAAAAATTCATTCCAAAATATATAAAACATTAATAAATCTGGAATGCATGTACACCATTATTAAATTCCTATTATTACAAAATATTTTAATAATCAGGAGAAGAGGAGAGAAAAGAGAGAATGAGGAAGGGAGGTGTAGCAACAAGGGGTAGGTGAAACTTTTGCATTTTCTGCTTTTTTTTAGTATAAAAATGTGGTGCAAAAAGAGAAAAATAGGATGCAGAAAGAAATAGCCATAACTTATAACCCGTCCCATAAGTCTAGCGTGATTGGGCCTTAGGTTACATCAGCCCATAATATTTAAACAAAATGGGCCATTATATGTTTTTATCTTGGGTGTTGCTCCCTGCACCTCTCTAAGTGGGACCTGCACCTTCCCACTATTTTAATTTATTTAAAAAATATTTTACACCTTTCTACTATTTTTTTATTCCAAAAATATCCTATACCTCCCCACTATCCTTAACAGTTTTTCTTTTTCTCTCTCTACATTAATGGAGCATTTACATGGCTCATTAGTGGAGCATTTACATCACTCAAATTTGAACTTGTGATATATTTTCTTAAATAAGTTTGATTCAATCTTATTTTTGCTGTTGAATATATTTTTTTCTTTTCAAATTACTTAATAAATGGTAAAATTTTGTTCTAAATTTCTAGAAAAATGTTTATATATGTGTGTGTTTTTTTTTTACATATAATATCTATAATTTTTAACATTATATTATGTTTTAACTCANCGACATGTTTGACTCAAATAACATGAATAAAATATTTAATTTATTAGATAAATAATATAAAAATATTATTAAATACTTAAAATATAAAAAAAAAGTTATTTGTCAAAGATTTAGAATTTATTTAGTTCTTTTGTCATTATAAAGTTAGTATATAATAATAATAATAATAATAATAATAATAATAATAAATCATTATTTACTATTAATATTATTATGTTTATTATTTTGTATTTGCATCTAACTTTTACTTTGACAAAATGGAAATAATAAAAGTACTAATATTGAAGTTTCCTTTGAATTTTATGTTAAAAATTATAGATATTATATGTAAAAAAAACATATATATATATAAACATTTTTCTAGAAATTTAGAATAACATTTTACCATTTATTAAGTAATTTGAAAAGAAAAAAATATATTCAACAGCAAAAATAAGATTGAATCAAACTTATTTAAGATTACGTTCAAATTTGAGTCATCTAAGTGGTCCATTAATGAGTAATGTAAATGCTTCATTAATGTAGAGAGAGAAAGAAAAAGATTGTTAAGGATAGTGGGGATGTGTAGGGTATTTTTGGAATAAAAGAACGTAGAATATTTTTGAAATAAATTAAAATAGTGGGAAGGTACGGGTCCCACTTGGGGAGGTGGAAGGAGCAACACCCTTTTATCTTTAAATAAAAAAATATTAAACTTCTATTATTTTTTTTTACTACAAAACTGACCTACCCAATATACAAGTAGAAATTTATGACAACATTACAGTAAAAAGCATAAATATAAAATTAAAACACAAATAGAAAATTTTAATGCCGATATGAGATAATATTAAGCTAAAAATATAATAAATTGACTATTTTAAATTTTCAAAAAATCTTATGAACATAATTCGAAGTCTTATGGACACAATCATTCTCTCACTTGCTATTAGTATTTTTGAATAAACATATGAAGTAATTCATGAAATAATAATATACAATTTAATTGTCTGTGTGTTAAAAAAAATAAAGGAAAATCTTATTAAACTTGTTCTACTCGCTATAATCAATATTCTTAACTTAAATGTTTTTATCTACGTGCTTGAAATGATAAAATAGAAAATGATTAAAAACTACTAAAACATAAATAATTTAAAAAATCCACAATTTATTAAGTTTATATCAAGACAATTTGATTTGAATTCAAATTAATTAATAAATCTTACATGTATTAGAGTTGATACTAAAGCTTTTGATATTCCATCCAATGATATAAATAAACTTGTAATGAACAAAATATTCACTAGAATTGCAATATAATATATATTACTAAATTATCATTTAATACGTATTTTATTATCAAATTATCATTTAATATAAAAAGTAAAAATAAGGACGTGGATATAATACCATATCTTGTTATCAAAATTCTATTTAGTATACAACGATTTAATAAAACAGATAAAATGCATTTATAAAGATATTTATAATTGTATGTAAAGATTATACACTTTTTATTTCCTTTTTTTTATATTATCTTCTTAATTACTATTTTTAAAATTTAAACAATAATTTATAATAAGAAAATAAATTTTTTTAATTCAAATAATTACTCATTATATTATCTGCTCTTTTATCATTTTAGTAACCACTTATTCAAATTTAAATAATTATTCATAATACAAAATTATTTACATAATATTACTTATAATAATTTTTATGTCAATAACTAAAATTTATTTTATCTATAACTATATCTATATTTATTTATACGTTTAGTTTTTTTTTTTTTTTAATTTTATCATTTTAATTACAACTTTTAAAATTTAATTATAAATATTTAAAAATGTGTACATATACACCGTAATAACTTTTGTGTTTACAATATATATATATATATATATATATATATATATATATATATATATATATATATATATATATAAAGAGGATATACTTTTCTTGTGTTTTTTTATGTTTTTTCAGATTTACTTTCTTAATAATTAATTTTTCAATTTAAAAAATTATTTATAATAAAAACATATTTTGTAATTTTATCATTTTAGTAACTAATTTTGTAATTCAAATAATCACTCATCATGAAAAAATTATATATTCTTTTATCATTTTACTAACTATTCTTATTTACACAATATTACTAATATATTTTTTTATTTCAATAACGAAAATTTATTTTATCTATAGTTATATTCATAACTACATACATTTTTTTGGCTTTTTAATTTTTTCCTTTTCATTAATACTTTTAAGATTTTAAAAAATTATAGATATTTAAAAGATACCTTCAGAAGCCTCTGTTAATACAATGCGAACACATAAAACTTATCATTCTATTATTAAATTGTCAGTTAATGATATACGAGTTAATAAAAGTTAAGTTAATATTTTTCTCTCAAAATATTAAATATCGTATTAGAAACCACTTAAAAAAAAAATTCAGTACACTATTTTGTTCCAACTATATTTAAAGATTTAAGAATTTTGTTATTTTTCTATATAAAGATTAGCATGGATAATAGATTTTGAAAGAAGAATAAATAAAATATACTCCTTCAAGATAATTTTTAGATTAATTAGAACCCGACTAACACTGTAAATCAAATAATAATTCATTTATTTTTTACGTCGCTTATTTTTTTCTATTTGCATCATGCAATATAAAATATTTTATAAAATTTATTTAATAGTTTTTACTGATTCGTTTTTTTACATTTTATTAATTCCTCTTAGTAAATAAACATTTCATAAAACAAAATATTCAAAAGAACCAAATTTTGTAAAGAAAAAAAAATCAAGATATTCGTAGACTTCTTATAATTTCACAGATATAGATATATTTTTAACAAATAATCTATTTGTTTATTTTTCTTTATTTTTATATTTATTTGGTATAATATAAAATATATTCAAAATAATGTATTATACTATAAAATCAATCAGATTATTTAAGAAACAATATAAGAAAATAATCTGTAGTTAATCTTCTTTCGATACATTTCAATACAAATATATTATCGTGTAGGACATATATAATATATACAGTAGTTTTGTATTGTTTATTAGAACATAGTAATATTTTTAAAATAGTTACATGATATAATATATTAGATTTTGCTTGCAAAAAAAATATATTTGAATAACATATTGTTTAATCATATTAATTTACACAATTTAAAATTGTAATTAATTAGAAAAAAGTAATTTATTTATTTAATGTATATTTCTTGGAATAATTTAAATTTTGGAAAAATAGTTTCCCATACTTCATTTGATTTATTTAAAATTTCAAAGGTCCCTAGTTGAAAACTGAGTGGCCACACAGATTAGATTATGGTACGCACACGGTCTTGCTCTCTCTCTCTCTCCCGTTTTCGATGTGGGATTGGATCCCATAAAATCCATTTTATTCTGTAACACACCATCATTCACGCTCGGTCTCTCTTACGATCTTTGTTCTTCTTCTTCATCATCTTCTTACCTCCGAGGCCTCAATTCCAATCGCCATGCCTCCTCCCACGCACCACCCCCAACCCCAACCCCAACCAAAACCTAATCCCAACTTTCTTTCTCTCTTCCTCAAACCTATCATTATGCTTCTTCTCACCTCCCTCTTCTTCCTCTTCATTGGCTTCGCCGCCTTTCTCCTCCTCCACCTCTTCCTCCTTGGCGGTGCCTTCCACCGCCTTCGCTTCCGCCCCTCCGCCGCCGCTGCCTCCTCTTCCAACGGCCTCCTTCCTCGTGAAATCAACAAGCTTCCTCGCTTCCGCCTCTCCCACGGATCCCAAATGCTAGCCGACACCCACTGCGTTGTCTGTTTAGACGCCTTTCGCAGCGGCCAGTGGTGCCGGAAACTCGCCGCCTGCGGTCACGTCTTTCACCGCAGGTGCGTCGACACGTGGCTCCTCAAAGTCGCCGCATGCCCCACGTGCCGTACATCCGTGCGATTTAATGCCGGGCCTCCGGTACAAGACTCAGCACTAGGTTCTACTTTTGCCCAGTTTCGAGCCTGCGAAACTGACTCCAGTGTTGTCACCCCTTTATAGCTTGTAAGTTATCGGTTTTATGCCGTTTGAAGAACGTATAAGGTTATTTTTATTCTCTTTACCACATGTATAGTTTCCATATCGTATATGAACCGTAGCAATAGTTTTATTTAGTTTTCTCATTTTGAAAGTATTGGAAAAAAGTGAAGAAAAATAGGAAATTGCCTTGAAATCTAACTCTGTTGCTCTGATCATTCTCACCTATTTGCCAAATGATTTTTCCACGGATTGTTTCACAGTTATAAATTCATGATCTTGGCTATGTCTTCATATTTTTACTTGTGAATTTGAACTTGATAGTTGATCGCGTTCCTTGTTTAGTCAACCTTGTGGTCGTAATTTCATCTTCGATAAAATTCGTGAGGTAAATTTTCTTGTTCTTGACAGATTGATGCTTAGAGAATTTTTATAGTGTATAGATTGATGCCCATATACCGAAGTAGATTACTTTTCCATGGTTGCCTCTAGTGTCAGTACATTTTAAGTTTTTGTTATTTTTACAAAGTTATTGAGGCCATTGATTTCTGAAAAATAAGGAGTTCCAGACTACTTTATGTGGGATAGAGAGACAAGTGTGTGTATGAATGGTGATATAACGTGATTGAATAGAGATATAATAAGTATTAATGGTGTGCAGGAAAGTGACGGTGTTTTACATGTCATCGCTCCACAAAAGTGGATTGTCATCGACGAACGATTTAAATTGCTTTTTCTTAATTTTTGTGAAGGTGTCTGAAACATTGTCGTGTCACTAACTGCATTCATTTATGCTAGTATTTAGTGTTGAGGGATTTCTATCTCCATAGTCCAACAACCGAAGAACAGCGAACTTATGTGTGCTTAAATATTGAGCAACTTACAGACTTTTCTTACGTTTTCTTGAAATTTGTGTAGTGTTCCATATAATTAAGGGAACATTATCACGGGCTTTGATAAAACAAGGGTTTAATGTGAAATTTTAAAGAACTACAAGGGTTAATTGGATTTTGTCCTAGAATTTTTTTATGCTGGATGGATGGGGTGTGTGATGAAATCGTCATTTTGCTGACAATGGATAGTATGTTTACACGATTACAACAAAAGATCATGCAATTATGGGTATGGCATGATGGAGTTAATAAAACATCCCCTGGTCTCTGAATGGGTGGTTGATTGGAAGATGACATACATTGCTGGCTTGGGGAGGGTGATTGGAGGTCTTTCTTGCTTCGTTATTCTGTCTGGCTGGTTGGCTTCGATTGGGTGCGGGTTTGTATGAATATTTGAAAAAAAATGTGAAGTTGATTAAATCCTTCTGTGTTTTAGCTGCATTTTTTTTATAAATTATCAGTAGTTTGTTTTTGAAGCTTTTACATATAACATCACGTGTATGGAGTTTTCATTTCACCGTATAACAGTAATAGGTTTTATTTTATTTTCTGTAGTTTGATTCCTTAAATACTCTGCATTCATAAAACATTTTTCATCGGAGTAGTATTAATCATTATTGGCTGTGTGGTCTTTGGCACAAGCACAAGAAGTTGCTGATAGATAGCGCAGGGGAGCACCAGAGAACTCGCACAGGACATTGTTGATCTTTCTAGATGGTTGGCTCCTTAAATCTATAGTTCTTTAATTGGATTGAGAAGATAAATTAGTGAGCATGTAAGAATGGTGTAGTGGAAGAAAATTGTTAGCTGCTTTAATTGTATTTTTATTTTTTTATTTGTACTGTTAGTTTTTATTCTTTATCTATTTGAAGTCCACTAAATTCTGACACTTTCTTACTCTTCACATGCATATTAAAAAGGAAAATGTTACTTTGACAACGTATTTTGACACCCTTTTTGACAACGCCAGGTGTCGTGCGTTGAGTGGCCATTATTTTTAAAAGAAAAAACCTAAGGAGAAGGGCATTTGAGGAAATTGGGTTGCTGGAAATGAATTATATTCGCGCCCAGGTTAATATCTCTGGCCACGACGATACAACAGTAATCTTTCTCGCCACGAAACCACCTCTGGCCAGGATTTCGATCTGTTGCGACGCCGAACCACTATTGAAGTTGCACATTCAACTCTCTGACGTCCGTCCGCCATTTAGGTTTTGGGAGTAAGTGTCGAAAGGGGCCAACATTGTTATCTGTTCTCCAAAGGAAAGGAGGGGTTTTTTTGGCTGTCCTGAAGTTATTAATCGAAAGGTTTTTTTGGCTGTCCTAATTGGGTGTTGGGGGCTAACATGGTTACAATTAGGTGGGGAGGGTACAAGTGATGTGTGATTT
>NC_028357.1:44574186-44701733 GCF_000741045.1 Vigna radiata var. radiata
TCCCTGGTTTTTTGAACGCTGCTCCCAATTGGGTGTTGGGGGCTAACATGGTTACAATTAGGTGGGGAGGGTACAAGTGTTGTGTGATTTCAAGTAGTGGAGGCTAACTTGTGTCCTTCCTTCTTACCGCTTTCATGGCTGTAAATTCCTCTATCACTTGCAAAATCATTGTAAAAATCTTGTTTGTTACAAGGCGTACTGTAAGCACCTTAAGCCATGGAATGAAAGAGGAAACAAGTTCGACGAAATAGATATCCAACAATGATAGACGCGTATTGTAGAACTCCACAGGCAAAAACAACAAAATCCCTCAACCTCCACAGAGATTGCTCACCACTTCAAAGCATTCAATAAATGGACAAAGAGGGAACAACTTCAAAAGAACACGAAAACATTAGACAGAGAGTTTCAGAGGAAAACGAAAACCTAAAATGGAGAAAGAGAGAGAGTACTACGAAGGAGAAAGACTGACTCAAATGACTAAGGGTGTTTTTGGAACAACACAAACTCCCTTTTTTCAAATCGGTTTTTAAACTCAAAAAATAATAATTAAATCATCCAATACATTGCTGACACCTGTGGTTGTCAAAAAACGTTGTCAAATAGCGTTGTTAACATATCGGGATCCTATTAAAAAACATCAGGAATATACTTTCTTTGTTTTAACGAAAACCATTCTTATTTTGCCATTTTTTCCCCATCTCTTCTAAATTAACGATATTTTGTTTTCTTGTTTTCACGTGTAACAAACAGAGCTAGAGAATTAGTTACGTTGAGTTTGTTGACATCACTTCTTTAGTTAAGAAACCAATTTTTACTTCGTATCACCAAAATTAGAAAAAAAAAATTTAATGACTTGATTTATCTTTTTTATTAGAATTTTAGTGGTTACAACACTTTGAATTATGCCTGATTTTTAGGGGAAATCTTTTTTTTTTTGCCTTTCCAATAAAAAAAAGTTAATCAAGACATTATAATTTTTGTGTGTGTGCGTGTGAAGGATGTATAACAATTTCCATTGTATTAACAAAATAAAGGTTTACTCATTTTTCTAGTTAATGAACAATGGTATCCGATGTTGGCATAAAATTTCATTTTCAAACGAACTGTGATGATTTCATTTTGTAGGTTAGGTTTGTTGTGCTTTATTTTGCAAAATACAGAGGTGATTACTTTGTTGACACGGAGGATGTAAAAAATCAAAACTTGTTTTTATTTTTGTTTTTAATTATAGCAAGAAAAGAGAGTGATTAAATATTTGTTTTTCACAGGAAAGAAAAGACATCTATTTTATAAAGAAAAAAGGTTTGAGTTGAATGATCATACAATACAATCTTTGTTAAGTTACAGAAGATATGGAACATTATAAGAGAAACAGGAGGCAATATTCACATAGAAGTGTAATGGTCAATATCCTAATAAATAACATCCAGCAATGAGAGGTAGAGTGTAACAATCTTAGTATTTACATAACTAAAAAAAAGGAATCCGAATAAAGTTGTAAGGTTTATATCAACTAAAGATAACCAAAATAGATAAATGAAATAAAATGTTAAAGATAACCTAAATCTTTTTGTTACAAAAACGGAGGAGCATCATGGTAATAAAAATTGGATGTTCACAAAAAGTCTAAATAAAAGGTACAACTTCGGAATACTAAAAGATATAACACAGCTTTAACGCTCTTTAAGAATTGTCCCTGTAGGATTCGTATACTAGTTGATTGACAGAAAACTTAATCTTAAGTCGAATTATAATTCACAGTCAAAACGAAAATTTTTCTAATTGTTTATAATGTTGTGAAAATAAATTTAAATGCGTGAGCCAACTTGAGTTTATCATGAGTTCATGTTGTATTATTATATTGAAAAAAATTATGCAGATTAAAGTTGAATTTATTATTAATCTATTAACAGTATTTTATTATTTTTCTACTATTTTTTTATAAAATATTTTTTGTTATAATTATTTGTTACTTTAATTTCATTTTGTTTTGATGTTTTGAAAATCCCTGTAAAACAATTTTATACAGAAAAGGCATAGGATTAAAGTAACCTTTTACATGCAATTTATTAAGATAATTGTTTCACATTTGTTTTTAGTAAGTTTTAGGAGGATATTGAAGACGTAACTTGGAAGCAAAGATCGCGGAGGACATAGAAAAAATTAGAAGGGTTTGAGTTGGTGATCCAACGGCAGCAGTAGAGTGAGAGAAGAATGGAGGAATCGGGTGGCGAGTGGTGGTGTGTTTCGGCAGTGAAGATGATAATGGAGTCGATAAAGATTATAGCCTGCAACAAACTGGTGTTCGCATCAATAATGCTTCTCACCACCCTCCCTCTCTCCACGCTTCTAATTTCCCAATCCATCTCCACCCACTCCCTCACCTCGCAAATTCACCATCTCGAGGCCCTCGCACGCTACGCCCCCACACGCTTCGAGGCCCGACATGTCTGGCGCCAGTCCCGCCACGACGCACTTTCCCTCCTCCGTACCAAGGCCCTCTTCTGCCTCCCCTCCTACCTTCTCTCCATCGCCGCAGCTCTCTCCGCCGTCCACTCCACCCGCCTAGCCCTCCACTCCGACACCACTCTCTCCCTCCTCTCCGCGGCCCTCCGCCTCTTCGCCACCACCATCTTCGTCTACGCCATCCTCTTCGCCTTCTCCCCCATCCCGCGCTTCCTCGCTGCCCTCGCCTCCTCCAAGGCCGCCAAGATCCTCCTCCTCGCCACCGGCTCCGCCCTCGAGATTTACCTCATGGCCGTCATGAGCGTCGCTCTCGTGGTCTCCGTCGCCGAAGAGAGGTTCGGCTGGGACGCCATTCGGGTCGGATCCGCTTTGATGAAGGGTAGCCGGGCATGCGGGTGGGCCCTGTCGTGTCTGTTCGTATTGGGGTCGAGCCTGATCAGGTCGAAGGTGGAGGGGTTGATGGAGGCGAAGGATTGGATCAGGGTTGAGGATAAAGCCGATGTGATAGTTGGTTACAGTTTGTTAGTGCTGTGGAGTTACGTGATTATGACCGTCTTTTACTGTTACTGTAGAAAACGCCATCCAATCAGGGAACCCCAACAAGAGGATCTGCAACTATCTGTAATGTAATCAAACTAATCTAATCCAGCCTCGTTTTTTTGTATTTATAATTTTTTAATATTAATTTTTCATGTAGAATTCTTTACCATAAAGCAATATATAATATATAGAAAAAAATATGATTTTATCATGTGTAGCCATTCTATTGTTCTTTACTTGATTAGGTCTGTTTCTTTGTTGATACTATTTATCTCTTTTAAGTAATCTTGAGGAGATGCTGGTATAAGGAATGAATAACGGAGGAAGTTGTTTTGGTCAAGCCCACAAACTTAACATTCAGGTACCATTTGAAATATATATAATCATTATAAATATTTAAGAAATGCGTTTAAGTTTAATACTTTCAGAAAATGAAAAAATATGGTTTAGTGTAGAGTATGTCTCGAACTATATTATTCCATGATTAGGCAGCTGGCTGAATAGAACGTCTTAAATATTTTTTATGAGCATTATTATCAGAGATGTAACGAGTTTTTATGAATAGTTGTTTGTATAAATATCTTCTAGTGACTCATATTTAAATACGATTTTAAGGTATTTTTATTTTTTCACAATTACATTATCGTTGGACGAAAATCTTTTAATTCTTAAATCAGTAGTCCAGTGGACTATTTATCGGGGAAAGGTTATGTAGTATTGTGTATCAGATTGGAATTGTTCAGGTCGCCAATTGAGTTAAGACAAAATCGCAGAACATTTGATTTTCTTTTTTTAAAAAAAGGAGTACTACTGATAATATATACAGTGAATGAAGCTAATAAACAACTGACGTTATGTCAGATATGAGTGGATAAGATGTTCATGTTTCCTGATAATGTAAAGTATGGAAATATATCCTGTTTAACAGAGTTTTTTTTTTAAAAAAAAAAAAAAGAAATAATATTTAGTACGTTGTTTTATATTTTATTATTTATTAATTTTGTTCTAGTATATCAAAATAATATATTGCTTTAACTTTTACAAATTTGTAGTGCAGAAGATATAAAGGATATATCTATCTTATTTAAAGATGTATATACCTAAATAGTCATCAAACATATAAAAGATATATACCTAAAGGTCTTTTATGAAATAAGATACTAATAAAGTTAAATTAGATCTTAAAATAAATTGATATTAAATAAACATATTAGACTTGACTTATATGAAACATCAACTGAACCCGTTAAAAGAAAACTAGTTTGGTCATATCGTGAATAACAACATTTTCTTTTAATTTTAAAATAGATCAGTCATGTCTTTACACAAAATCGTAACAAATCATACTTAAATTTTGAACTTTAAACACACGAGACATGTTTAAACTCAAATTATTTGCAAATGCATAGTCTTGAAATAAACAAACTCGTCAACTTGAACTATACTTTGTTTCCAAGCTAAGCTATATTTAATCTACGTGTAGCAAAGTCAAGTCGGATTAAACTTGCCCAAACCAATATCTCTAAGAATTTTATATTATTATTTTAACTTATAAATTAAGAATCACAATATAAAAGAAAACTTATAATTTTAGAGATATGCTAGTTAAAAGAGAAAAAAGTATTTTGTTGGACTATGTCAGAAAGGAGATAATTTAATATCAATGACTTCAGGTTAATTATATAAGGGATTGACTCTCCTCTTTACCAAAACCTTAATATATTAGGTTAATGAGTCTTTTACCTTTGTATAATGTTCTACTTTTTCATTTTTATCTAGTATGAGACTTGAACTCACACTTGAATTCCTACAATGTTCAACTATCTTAAAATTACTTTCTAAAAAATAGTCATCCCAAATGATCAAATATTGATTTATTTCTTAATTTACTCTTTATTCAATAATCTATGAACAACATATACTCTATTTTCTTACTTTATTAACTGATAAATTATTTAGTCTATCCGTAATGCTCAATTGGTAATGTGGTGCTTTCATACCTTTGTTTGATGAACAAGGTTTTGTCACGACATAGAACTTGGTTATCAGCTTGTTCGAGGAAGCTTTATTTTTTTTTTGGAAAGCTGGTTCGTGGTAAATTCAGGGTAGATGCAGAAATACATCATACATATATACGAAGGAATATAATTTACACAGCTAATTTTAGTACGAAAAAACCTTTGCTAATTTTATTTGCTGATTTGCTATTGAAGTACTACTTTCTTGGCATGGATTGGTAGTAGTGGCAGAGGTGACAAAACAGTTTAGAGTCAATGGGTCTGTAACGTTCAATTACTTTCTTACCACTATTATTCTTCTATGCGAGTAATAGTGGCAGAGGTGGCAAAACAATTTAGAGTCGATGGGTCTGTCACGTTCAATTAAACTATCATAAATATTACACACCTCATTCCATTCACACATATGTTCCAAATCTTACCATAAATAATAAAACCAACCGTTAAAACATTTAAAACCATACACATAATTGGAAAAAATTCAAAAGCATCAAAAACACAGACTCACTTGCCCATCGAACAATTTATGCTCGTCTAACGAGAGACAAAACAGTGACCCTCCCAAGCTAAGCAAGCTGGTTAGCTTAGCCTTTGAAACTCTCTATCAAACATCCTGATAACTTGCCCAACGAGCTCCTTCACTCACCTAGCAAGAGCCAAAACAACAAGCTCCCTAAGCTGAGCGAGTTGGCTCACCTGACTGTTGAAACTCACTGCCAAAACTCCTTTAAACTCGCCCAACGAGCCCCTCTTGCTCGCCCAACCTCGTTGCATAATTATGCAACAACTAAATTGCATAACTAGCTCCCTTATGACCTATTCTAAACACTTTTACCAACTTCTAACGCTCATAGACTGGATTCTACATTATTATAGACCTAAACAAATATGTTAAACCCAACTTAAACTAGTTGCAAAGGTTATACAACAAGATTTTAACTTAAAGTAACCAAATCCTCATCTTAGAGATCAAAATTGAGTTCCCTTAGTTTCAGCTCATATTTGAACAACTCTGAGGTCTAAACAAGTCACAAATGACATAAAGATAGACCCCAACCACTCCAAATCACCTTAGAACTACTAGTTCCAAAATACACTGCTCTGAACCCCTGACTTTTACTCAAAACCCATTCGAAACATAACCAACTACATATTACTTTGTTCTAGATCACCAATTTACCATTTCACGACTCATACAAGTTCTAATAAACAATACAAGGGAACCTAGATCATCACTTCGTCACTTAGACTAACATTCCTACAAATCACCGATTAAAACCTTTACTTTTGGACTAAAACAACTTACAACTAGACTGGTTCAATTCTCCTCTACCTTTAACCAAATTCAACACCACCAACCTTTAACACCACAAAAACTCATAATCAAAACAATTTCAAACAACATCAACACATTTCAAAAATATCATTCACCATGACGAGCATCCAAAGATCAATTAGAGTCATTCAATTATAAGTTACACTAAAACAAATATCTACACTTCAACTAATTCAAAATAATTTATTACCAAATCATGAATTATACCTATCAAAGCAAATATAGAAACAAAGAAAAGTCACTAGCTTTCCTTATCTTAAGGAAAATTATCACAACTCTAAGAACGTCCGACCGTTGCTTCAAATGCAAGAAACTCTAGAAATGCTTACAAATCACCAATTTATGATTAGAGCGAGTCCTTAGGATCACGTATTGAAAAAGAACCAAGAATAAAGTATTAATGACACGTGTGAAGGGGTTCCTAAGTATGATCATAGATAAAGAACAAAAGAAAAAAATGGGTATAAACTTATTTGCTTTAAACCAAGAACTGATTCGATAAAAATGAAGATTACTCAGTTGTGATCTCTTAGAAACTTGCTGATGGTCAAACATATGACCGAGAAGTTAGATTTCTTATAGAGAAGGGAGAGAGAACTTGGAAGAAGAGTACTAGAGAAATAGTTTGTGTTTTAAACAATCAGATGAGTTTAAGAAATTATATTTATATTATTGACTTATTTTAACTTTAAGATATAAGTCTCATTATTTTAAAATATTTATCAACTTTAATACTTTATTTTCTAAGCACTTACTAATTATTTTAATAATACAAAAGGTAAATATAAATTTTAGAATTAGAGTATGTGGTATATCTTTTGTTTTATCATAAAAGCTAATCCTGGTCACATACTATAATTGTTAAAGATAATGATATTTAGACAACATTTTTTTTTACAACATTTTAATTATTGATGGGCTTACAAGTTTGCCCAAAGAATGAGGATAATTATACGCAGGTATAATATTGACTTACAAAAGGAGATAAAAACGATTAGTACATTTGTTAAATGATCAGATCTTTCAACTTTTCAAAACATACTTAATTTTTATATTTAAAACTTTAAATTTGAACTTTTGTTTAATTAATATAATATTTTAATCAATATAAAAGAGAGAGTGACTAAAAGAACACAAGTATTATTTATTGGTAGTGAAGCTAAATATATATTTAAGAATGAGAAAAATGTCAGTATTATTTTATTAACTTTATGTTTTCAATCACAATATATAAATTTTGGTTCTATTTTTTAAAAATAGATAATTTTATAACTGGATAAGTGTCATGAGTTTACAAATTTCACAATAATATATATATATATATATATATATATATATATATATTTATTTATTTATTTTGGTGTGCATAAGATGTACTTAAATTTATTCTATTAAAACCTGTTTTTGAATTATATTAACATTTTTAGATCTCTTTAAAATATTTTTAAAAATTTACTTAAAATTAACCTTGAGTTTGACCTTAACAAAAAGTTTTTATTTGGGCCAAAGTATTATTAGAAATTTTTATAACTTTTATTCTATTTTACTAGCAAGTGATTACTTCAAGTTAAACTGGATTTGGTAAATAAGTCTTAGAATCAAATTGTTTTTATGAATAAAATATCCATACAAAAGAATATTTTTGTCTGTTCTCCTCATATATTAATTTTAAAAGATATTCTTTAAACGCCTTAATAATATAAAAACTATAATATATGTAGATAGATGAAATATGAGGACATTTATAATTAAAAGAGAGAGATGTAGTTATATCTATTAATAAAAGTGATTAGTTTTAAAGTACTCTGTTGATATAAATTATTTTATATTTTAAATTTTATAATTATTTTTTAATAATAGAAAATTAGTTTTAGTAAAAGAATTATCCATGATAAAATTACAAAAGAGTTATTATTTTGTATATAATTTTTTTTTAAATTATTATAAAAGTTATTTATTTTTTAGAAAAGAATAGATACACACGTGTATGTGGATTTTTTGTCCTAGTAAGAGGTAGAAGAAAGGATTAAATATGTTTTTAGTCTTTATATTTTTGGGTGATTTTGGTTTTAGTCTCTCTTTCAAACTAAGATACAATTCAGTCTTTCAATCTTAGAAAACTTTGGTTTTAGTTATTTTTATCAAATTTTTTTAACTTTATTTGTTGTTTCGGATGTGTTTCTCAGTTAACATTGAAATCCAAATGTTATAATAAAACGTACTTGAAACAACAAATAAAGTTAAAAAAAATTGGTTAAAAGGACTAAAACTAGAGTTTTCTAATGTTGAAGGACTAAATTGCACCTTAGTTTGAAAAAAAGAATAAAACAAAAATCAGTATAGGAACTAAAAACATATTTAATCCTAAAAGAAATGAGATAATTTTATTTTAATTGGTTTTTAAGTTTAATCTTTTATTATTTTTAATCTTATTATAAGAATTAGAATGATTTATCTTATTTTTCATTTTCAGAGTTTCCTCACATAACTGTATGAGTCAAATTATTTAATGAGAGAGAAAAGGTGAAAAAATATTGAAAATGAAAATATATGTTTTTATTTTATGAAATGTATAAATTAATTAATATTAAGTTTGAGAAGCCCAGAGAAAAGGTGGATAAAGAGAATGTGTAGCTAGGGATACTGAAGGGCAATGGCCACCATTCTACCTTCGTCTAACCCTCCCTTTCTCTCCTTCAACGCTCCCCGCAACTCTTCCACTTTTCTCAAGTAAGTTCACTTCTTTTCTTCACTTTGCTTCCAGCAGATTCCCTGATTACTCTCCTCGTAATCGAATTCGTTCACTGCATCTTCAATTGTAGTAGTTTATGCCTTAACTTTATGTTTATCGAACAACCATCTTACTTGCTTCTAGGTTATGCGGTTATGAAAAAAATTGTTTGAAGGGATGAAAAGTATTAGGAATTAAGACTTTCCAAGTGTTTAGTTTAGCAACAGTTGATTTATTGACAAAACTTAGATCATATTTCATAGATTCTTTTGGTTTTGTGCTCTATTAAGAATTAATAGTTGTATTTTCTTCTCATTAAACTTCAATTCTCATAGATAAGGGACTGCGTCTAATTTTTATCTATGATATATTTGCCCAATTTTCATAACAAGAATCCCCTCGAAAATGAAACTAATTATTTTTTTAGGTTCAAAGAACACTGTAAAATTTGGAGAATTCGCATAAAGTTGATTTAAATATAAGTTATCTTTATGAGTAAAGTAACATAGCAATGATGTGATATAGTTAACAAAATTGTGCATAGGAAGGGAGAATTTATCTTCATGTAGGCTGAGATTGGCCTATTCTAACATGTAATTGTTGGAATTTTGCCATATTGAAAGAGAATCTACAGAACATATGGAATAAGAACCTTGTTTTTCTATTACTGCTTAACGAGATTATACTCCTTGTTTTAGGTGGGGACAGATTAAAGAGAAAGATGTAAACATAGTTGCCAATAGAACCCGAGGTCAAGCGGTTAGAGTCCTGGTAAACTCTCATTATGCATTAAGTGAAGAGTCCTTATTCATTGTTGGTTGAAAATGACTTGTTAAATGGGATGCTTATTTTTTAATTTTGAGTTTATATAAATACTGTTAGTTGGAGCTTTTAAGTTATTGGTATGGTCTTGTCAAATTGCTATTAATTTGTGTTGCTTTTTGCGCATTTCTTGTGTATACTGTTTTTAGTAAATCTATCTTATAGTCTAGACATGTACTGATGTAAAAATACAATTGCACTTCTTGTGTATACTGTTTTTAGTGAATCTATCTTATAGTCTAGACATGTACTGATGTAAAAATACAATTGCGGAAGTAGAAAATTGAAAACTCTGACAGGGATGTCTAGGTATGTAACAGGTAGAAAGTCAAATCACTCTGAGGAATGGCACGTTTGGGAAATCTGCTGGAGCTATATGTAGGACAAGTCTAAATAGTGAGGGAAAACCTGCATTATATATACAAAATAATGCATGACGACTTCTTAAATACATGATGACTTCTTAATACACCTGTTTTATTCCACATATAATCAGTTCATGTTCAAGAATACATAACAAAAGATTGCTAAATCTTAATATGATGTTTATTTACTTCACTTGACAATATCTGGTGGTCTTTTACCTATGTTTGAATGTGGTTTAATGGAAAAAATCATTACCAGTTATATGTTTATAATTGAAATTTCACTTCATTGCTATCTTTTGTCTCTCTAGGAAAAAATAAGGGATGGAATCTTCCTGTGACATGATATCTTGAACTTTATCCTGAACTGTTTATTGTGGAAATTCTTCATTGTCTAAAGTAGTGATTATTCATTGGAGATTTATGATTTTCAGTACACTTTTATGGTTCTTTTGTCCTTTTAATGCAATAAGCCAATTATTATTAGTTACATTCACTTCTTGCTAAAACTTACTTCTTTTGAATATTTAGCTTACGTTCATGAGTCATATGTTTCCAGTTAGATTTCTTTTTTCTACTTATGTATCCCTTCTATATTTGACATTTCACTTTGTATCAGTCCAATAATAAGGTCTGCAAGTTTTATAATCATACAGGTAGCTTCAGGAAAGGATGATACGGTCATGGTTGATCCAGTTGAAGCCAAGCGATTGGCTGCCAAACAAATGGAAAGAATCAAAGCAAAAGAGAAACTCAAGGTGAAAGCAGTCCTGTGGTTGAATTTGAATCACATATTCGGGGTTGTTGTCATTTAGTATAGAAGCATATGAAAAGTTTGAAAGTCATTTTTCTTCCATATAATTGTCAGTTTGGGCAGAAGGCAACTGAGTATGCTCTGATGAAACTCTGTTTCTCAATTCACTAAAAATTTGGCCAACTTAATGTTCTGATTGTAGAGAAGACGCCAAATTGAGGCAATTAATGGAGCATGGGCAATGATCGGTCTCACGGCTGGTCTAGTTATTGAAGGTCAAACTGGAAAAAGTATTCTGACTCAGGTGAAATTTGGAAATGTTTCTTTAACGTGTGCTTGTGTCATGTCCAAGAAAAAACATGAATTCAAATAAACACATGCACATGCACGTCACATACACCTAAGGTCTTCCTTTTAAAGTGAATTTGTCTCTAATATGAGCTAGCAAGGGTGTATCCTACCTAAGTTTTCGTGTATTTTTAACCTACTAAATTCAAAGACAAGAATTGGATCAAATTTCTTATATCTCCATCATAAAGTTCTCAAATCAAACAGACAACATTTAGACGCTTTTTCTAACAAAAGTAGCCCCTATTAAAAAAATGTTTTATATTTTAAGATGAGGCATACTTGTAAATGTTTCGCTTGATTGAAGTTTTATACTTTTCAAATGTTAGATATTTGATATATGAATTTTATTAAATTCATTTGACTGAACAGTTATTATTTACTGTTTTTTTGTTTAAATTTCTCTTTTCAGCTGCAAGACTACTTAGGTGCAATTGTTAGTTTCTTTGTGCGGTAGACTTCTTCCAAGATGTTCGTGGATACAAATGGAGAACTCCAGAATTCTTTCTCACATTCTTTGTAATTATATCTTTTGACTTCATATCATTAAACTTAAAAGTATGTCAACGATGTTTTTTTCTTCACACTTTCATTATTCAATTTTCGATGTTATCTGGTAAAGGGTATCTAACATACAATTGTTTTTCTCAGGTCTTCTATACAGAAGAATTAAACTGCTAAGCAACTTGTTTACTGATTGTTTTTCCCTGGTCTTCTATTTATTGTTAAATTCTTGGCACATTTTCTTTTGCCTACTTAGAATACCACGGACACAGCTCCTTTATCTGATCTCAAAATTAATTAAAATAGAAGAAAGTCAGGTACATCCAGTTTTAGTTATGTCAGTTTGATGACCTCGTAGCTACCAAAACTCTACAGGTGGTTATTAGTTTATACAAGACTATATAATCAAGATATTATGATGAATCCCATATTCTGTCTGCTGCACAAAAAGGCTATGTAGTTGTGCCTGTGATCTTTTGAATTCTCAACTTTGAAAAGAGCTATAGGATATCACACACACAGATTTTCTATGCCTTGAGAGTTATAGATCCTGGCAGAACTATACTGCTACTGTAGTACTGCTGAACTTTTACGCTACTTTTACTTATATAGGATGAATGAGAACATGCTATTCTTTGAGCAAGCTTGAACGAGGGGTTTCCGAAGAATAAAGCATATCATCTTATTAAAGCGCCTGTTATCATACTTTTTTTTTAGTATCCAATACTGCTTTGGGACAGACTTTAGAACATAACTTTTTAAATTCTCAATCACTGTTCTGTTATGATTATCGGAAAATAAGTTAGAGCATTGGATTGTGTTCAAACCAATCAATTCATTCTAACCAGCTCAAGTTCACATCAGTCAAAATATTCTGTCCCAAAAAATTCAAAGCTGTTTTCAAAAGAAATTTCTGAATTAATAATTGAAATGCACAATTTGGTACTAGCTGCTATTGGATATAACCCTCTAAAAACCACAAAAAGTTGAGTTAAATTCAATATATTTTTCTTTTTCATTCGTGTCATCGCCAATAGACCTAAAACATTCCAAATTTCATCTTTTCAAAGAAAAAGAAGCTCATTCGATCCGTTTTAATCATAATTGATTATTAAATTGGTAACAACTTTATTGCAAAAACTTTTACACCAAATAATGCTGCTTTTAGAGAAGAAGAAATCACGGAAAATACAAGATTTTGTTCCTTCTAGTTTGATTTGTTGCAAACCTCGAAAGGTTTCTTCCACTAAAATCAATTATTCAGTTTTTGAATTTTAAACATAGTTGAGTCCCTTTCAGACAAAAATGTGTGTCTTGGATAAGAATGTAATGTCAGCATAATAATCTGAAGACCCTATACTCATTAACTTTTGTTCTCCGGAAATAACGAGGAAACTGTCCACCAATGCCATAGAAAGTTGCTAGTTTTGCTCAAGAAAGTTAGTCAGCATTTTTGAGTTCCGATGTGGCACTATTCTATTACTCCTCTTAATTTTTCTCATTCAAAACTTCAAATACTTAAAGTTAGTCGCATAGCACGTATTATTTATTAATATTTGGTAAATTTCACAAATGTTTAGAATGAAATTATCAACCACAGAAAATTTAAAGGGTTACAAGTAATATAATATTATTATAGGTACCATGCGAGTCTCGGCATTAGACCTGACCACAATTTAAAAGAAAAAAAAAAAGTGATCCATGTACTCGTCAAAGAATTAAAAAAATAAAACACAGGACCAGATTGATAGAAAAGGTCAGTCCCTTGGATAGAGCTTTCTTGATGATAAGATCTGGTGCAATCAAAATTTCACACACGGAATTATTTAATAATTTTATAATATGATGAAAAAGTTCATAGTGCAAAAATTCCCTGGAAGGAAGGGGCAATAAATGTATGATACACATTAGGATAATGATTGAGTTGAGATGCAGTTTGTAAAATGATTGAGATTTTTTATTTTGGTTGGACAGAAAGGACGGTAGAAAGAAAGATGAATTAGAATATTAGGTTTTAGAAAAATAAAAAGGGAAGCAGATGATGCTGCACTTGATCACGCTGCTTATTTTAATGGTTTGTTGAACTTATCGATAACTACAAATGATGAAGGTTGTCAATTTGTGTCTTGTGCTTTTGAAATTGCTTAGTATAGATAAGGCCTTTGTTAGTGTGGAAATAAGATATCAAAGTCTTTGTCATTCGCCTTATCTCCCAAATTTTTTCTTTTCTTTTTCAAAGACCAAAAAGTTGCATTCTAGTCTGTCCAAGGGAACACTAAGGCTTAAAAGACAAAGAATCTTAATATAGATTAGTTATTAGTGATAATATTCTTTGGTATACAAAACATAAGAAAATAGAGAATGCCTTATACTTTGAATATTCCAGTCTTGCTAATATTCAAAAGTTTCGTCTCAATTATCTATGCATTGCATTGATTAAAGTCCTATGTTTGTTAGTACTAGATCGTGAACTTTTGTGCATAAGGTAGAAAGAGACCTTCATTTGCTGGCTGGCCTACTCACACAAATGAACTTCATGGAATTTTTTATTTGGCAGTATTAAAAAATGTTTGGTTGCTTTTCATATATATTTAAAACCAGGTTGTTAAGTTTCCTGTATAAATATAAATCTCAATTTCACATTTATTTATGTAAATGATTGGAAGATAATGCTCAAAAGTTATTCATCATGTTAATAGTAAGTTACATTCTCATTTATGTAAATTTTAAATCATGTCATTTTTTTTTACAGATGATGGTGAGTTCAATGTGATGAGAGAAGAGGTTAGATGATAAGGTCAATGTGCAGTTGGAAGACATATCTCATGTTTTAGTCCAAAGAAGATTGTCATGAATCACATTTATCACTTTCTCACATAATTTTGTCCTATTTAAAAACGAACTTCAAAACTAAGAAAAAAAATAATAATATTTTCTAATATTTTATTATTGGCTTCAACATAAGGACTTCAAGCAGGTGATTAAAAGATCGAGTCAATTGGTGAATCAGTCTAGAATATTAATTATAAAATGCACAACGTCTTTTTTTTTTTTAACTAGAAATTATAATGTTTGATGATAAATTAATGTTTTAATATGTTATAATTGTATAAATTATTGATGTTTTTCCTGATGTGTGATAATACTCTTTTCTTTATCAAATAAGTGTCATGGATAATTGCTGCAAAATATCAAAGATATATCACAAAGTGGTTTATATGTAAAGTGAAAATCTATTTGGATATCTTGTTAAACAAATAGTATTAAATCATTTATGAAGAAGGAGTTGAATTAGTTTTTTAATATCTTTTTGTTTTAACATATTATTTTGAATATCTTTCTTTAAATACTTGACGAGAGAGTATGTTTTTTTTTTTTTTTGCAAATTAAAGAAACAAAAGAAAAATAAAAGATAAAAATATTGTACTAAATATTTTATATTGATTCAAATCTTTCCTATTTCACATCCAATGTTAATCATTTTAAAATGTTCATATTATAACCACAACAAACTTGTAAAACATGCAATCACACTTTTAAATAATGCACTTACAATCTCTTGAACAACCTCCAAAAATATATAAACATTTTAGAAACAAGAAAATGTCATGTGTTTATGATGCATACTATGGATTAAATTAGTCAAGAAGACCAAGCAAAATATTAAGTGTACATCTTTTTTAGTATTTTTCAATGGTTTCTCATGAAATGATGCTCTTTAAATTTTTCTTGACAATGTCTATTAATATCTTAAAGTGTAACCTTTGTAAAAATATTTTTGGTTTTAAGAAAAATCTTAAAAAATGTTTATAACTATATTTTAGCTTTGATTTAATTGATTAAATTAAGTGATGGTCAATTATTTTGTTCATAGTTGTTTTTGGAAATAAAACTAGAAACAATATAATTAATTAATACTTCATTTAATCAATTATTTGCATGAACATGAAAATATTATAAGGATAAAAAATCATGTTAAGTGATAAATAAGTAAATGAACAAGAACTTTAAAAGAAAAAAGAACATATCAATACCAAATTGATGATATGATAGAGCACTCTATCGTAATAAAAAGTGTTTAGTTGTCAATAATTGATTAATACTAAGATAATTTATTGTCATTATGTGATAATAAATTATTTTTAAACAAATTATTCAAATATTCTTAAAATAATTAATAAAATTTGTTAAAATGTTTTCATAATCAGGAGTTCTTTTTAAACTTTCATCCACACATTACTTATATGGAACACATAATACAAGATAATTAATGACATGATTCATTATTAAAGACACTTCAATTAACTTCATCAATTTTTTTTCATATTTTCAAAACATTAGTGTAAAATGAAAATATTACAAAATATTACATTGGTTGTTAAAGAAATGATATAATAAATTGTACGGTCACAATTTCATAAATGTAATCGATAGTTAGGTTCAACCGATGTAATATCTCCTAAAAAATTATAAAGAAACAAAAAATCATATTAATATATTATTTTTTAATAGAAAAATATTATATTATATTGGTTGTCTAATAGAACCAGTGTAATATACCTTTTAATCCATTTGTGTTCTCTTCCTTTTTGCGTCTTTTCTTCTTCTTCTGTGCAGATCTTCTTCCTTAACCTCCAAATTTCCCCTCATTTTTTGTGTTCTAGCCATTTTTTCTCAGATTTTCCCACACTTTCTCTACCACGATTCCTTTATACAGAGCTTTCTGAAAATGACAGAAGTACAAAGAAGTTGTGAAGCGAAAGGACATAGCTAAAGCTTTGAAGTTCCTATAGTCCATCAAAACAAGAAAAAACTTTGACATTACTAATGGTGGTTGCTAAATTAGATACAACTATTAGCGAATTTTAACTTGAAAAAACATCATAGCTTATGGAGTTTGTTAGTGATAACGAGGTTTTCATCATATTTGCATACTTTTCATTGTTGTTGTATTTGTTACCTTCAAATTTATGAAATAATAAGCTATGAAAGAGTTTATGAGTTTGACACAAAAAAAGATTTTGTTAATGTAGATTAATTTTCATTAGAAGAAATTAGGTTACAAGAAAATAGTCACAAACTTCTCTAATGTTAGGATAATTTAGTATTTTTGAAACATAAATGTATAAATAACAAAATTTGCATTAATAAAAGAAAAAAATTATATCTTAAGATTACTTTGAAAAAAGAAAATCATATACATAAACTAAAATAATCACCTTTATTTTATTATAGAAAGACTGATCGGAAAAAGAAAAGTTAAAAGAATAATTGTGAACTTAATTAGCTGGTCCACCTAATAACATTTGAAAACTTACCAAGGTAACTACTCTAACGTATATAATCAGATATTATCATGAAATGGCAATGTGATAAACTTAACATATATTATTATTTCTCACATTAGCAGCCACCAACAACCTACGTTAGGTTGGATTATTAATTTAATGAATCAATCAAGCTGATCCTTTCATTCACTTTACACCTTCAATACAATTAATATTTTGCAACTCAATTAGCTGTGACCCCTTTACTTCTTCTTTTTTCTTTTTATCAAAAATTATATTTTCTGCCATGTTAATGAATTTGCATATTTGTAGAATCATCATATTAAAAGACATTAATTAAGAGTTTAAAATAAATTTAAAGTAAGACTCTTGAATATGCTGATGTTGCACCATATGAAAATAAGTTGTATAATTTAAAAAAATTTGGTAAAAAGACTAAAATCAGAATTTTCTAAAGTTGAAGGACTAAATTGTACTATAGTTTGAAAGATGGACTAAACACAAAAACGGCCGCTGGGGGACGAAAAACATATTTAACCCTTAATATTTTGCAATATACATCACAAACTTTGCAATAAATATTATTTTTGAATAAATAGTTGTTTTAACTATTTATGTTTTATATAAATATTACTTTTAACTATTTTATTTTTGTAATATTGAGATGAAAAATAGTTGGACAAAAAGTATAAGAGGTGGAAAAAAAATGTCGTAAAATGTTCTTATTCGTCAATAATTTCTAATAACATTTTCATTAATAATAGTTTCTAAAAACACGCTTTCTGTTGAGAGTTATTCTAGTTTATAATGGAGAATATTATTAATTAATTGTTCTTTTAATGATTTTATTAATTGGAATGTACGGCTTTTAACAAAAACTTAAATAGATAATTTAATTTCTTCGAAAATATGATATTATTGTATTAATATTAAGTTTACACAAGTTAATTTAGGCTCTGATTTTTTTAAATAATTTGTATTTACTATGAATAATTACGTAGGGGTTTCTTTATATATATTAAATATATATTTTTATAGTAATTTATTAAAATATTAAACTATTTAGTTATATGTTAAAGATAATAAAAATATATAAAAGATTTAGATTATTAAATAATTCTCTTAATAGAGCATGTGTTTATCAAAAAATCAAACCGTTCCGTTTTGAAATGAAATATAAAAACGTACTAAAAGTTTTATTTTTTTTAAATCAATTACTCCATAATTCTCATAAATTATTTTTTTTATATATTTTTAATTAATTAATTTAAACTTGTCACTAAAGTAATATCTCTTGACTAAGTTAGTTTATTTTGAAATATAAAAAGATTGAGAGCGTGACATGAATGTTTGTATTTGTTAGCTCAAAACAAGATTAGTGTGTGGTGATAACTATATACCAGTCATTCAACTTTTTTATATTTATCATTTAACACATTTGAAAACGATAAAACGATATTTATTTATATAACATCATTTAAATATTTATTAGTTTTAAAATTTTGGATCATCAATAAACATATTTGAAAACGATAAAAGTGTAAAAGTTTATTCTCTCTCTAGAAAATATTACTGAAATTTTGTTCTTTTTAATTTTGAAATTGGTTGTTCCATGACCTAATTTTCATTAGACATCCAACTTCGTTATTATTTTCATTTATTGAAATTTCTGATTTAATTGATGGAGTCAAAGAAAACGTTTGAAAGTTGGTTTTGTCCAAATCTTTACTCAAACTTTCTCATATTTCCGTATTCATTGTTTAAATCTGCTTTTGACAATTTCTATTACCTAATTTTTAGTGGGCATCCAACCTGGTCCTTATTGCCATTTATTAAATCTTTCTAATTTAACTCATGGACTAAAACAAATTCTCATTCAAACTTCATTTTATCTTTACTTACTCCTTTTTGCACATTAATTTTTAGGATACTTTATTCCTCATTAATATAATAAAATAAAATTTAGTTACTGAAAAAAATATTATAAATAATATTGGATAAATAATTTTTTTATCGTGAATAATAATTTAAATTTGAAAACAGTTATAATGATACAAAAGTAAATAATTTTTTTACAATAAATAATTATTTGAATTCAGAAAGTAGTTATTAATTATAAAACTGAAAAATAGTTTTTTTTTTTTATTATGAATAATTATTTACATTTAAAAAGTCATAATTAAAAAAAAGACTATAATGATATTAAAGAAGTATATCTTCTTTGTATAATGAAATTATAGATAATTTTACTTAGGTACCAAACCAAAAATAATAAAATTATAATTGTAAAAATAAATATATAATTTTTACAATTTTATTATATATATTTTCATATATATCGTACATTATTTTTATTTATTTAATTTAGAAAAATAGTTAAGTTAAAACGGATATATTTAAAAAATTAGTTAAATTTAAATAAAACATCTCGAAGGTTAAAAGTAAAAACCAAATAAACACAAAAGAAATTTCTTTACATACTTATATATATATATATATATATATATATATATATATATATATATATATATATATATATATATATATATATATATATATATATATAAGTGCTTAATATATTTATTTTTAAAGTTAAAAAAATATATTTAAATTTATGAAAAAACGGAATTCAATTTTAAAAACTACAAACATATCTTTTTTTTTTTCATATTAAAGAAAGAATATGTTAAAAGAGAATTTTTTTCTTAAGCTGAAAATTTTAAAATAAACTAAGAAATAAATATATAACTTTTATCTATAAATTTTATTTCTTATTTATTTTAAAATCTGTTATTAAAATATTTATTTAAGAATTTATTAAAATAATTGAGATTGTTATCAATTTTCATATAAAATAACTGAAAGGGTAATTATGCCAGTAAACTGAAAAATATAACAAACATATATTTAACCAAAATTTCCTTAAAATAATTTTAAAATTTATATCTAATAAATCCATATGAAATATTTTGTAGCTCTCAATATTTTTGGAAGGATTCGAAGAAAATAATATTTTTATATAAAATTAAACATGTTTAATTTTTTGATGTATAGTATGTGATGTTAAAAAGTGATATGCGGTTTCTTATAACCTCAGAATCATCATTTAAGTAGAGAGTGATAATTTGAAAGTGTGTCTCTTTTTAACTGGACTTTGAAACGTTTAATTCCTTATTGGGTACTTTAAGACATGGATTATTAGTTAGGGTGTATTAATTGTTTACGTTATTAATGAGTTTAAATGAAAGGATACAGAAGGTGGAGCGTGAGAATGTTGTTGAATCATGCGTGGTCTGTGCCTAACCAAAAGATTTATGAAAAATAAAATAATTTTAATAAAAAAGAAAAAAAGGAAAAGATGAAAAAGCGGGGAATGGTGGGTCCGAAGTTCGGAGGCAAAGAATTGAAGTTACAGCAGAAGATGCCGGCCACGTGAATGGGTAAACTAAAAAAAGAAAAAAAAAAAAAAGAGTTTGTAGATAAAGTGGGGTCCACAGAGCCACGTAAGATGTGAGGGGGAGAGGTGGGGCCCACTCTATCCATATGTTCAAAGTTGCATCTCTATCCTTTTTACTAATTCTCACAAGTCACAGGCGCAGGCCCACGACATCTTCGCTCAGAAATCATCAACAGTAACGCCCCTATTCTCACACGTGTCGCACTCACCCCAAGTCAGGATAACCCTCACCCCAAGTCAACTCATCACTACACAACAAATTCTTTTCTTACTTATTATAACTCTTTGCCGATAAAACCAAAATCTATTTCTTTTTTTTCCCATCCAATAAATATTTTTACAATACTCTCCTTTTACCACGTCTATTAGATATTTTGAAAAGCTTCCATAGAAATGATTATTTTTTAGAATGTTTAAATAAACGGTTACATGGTCTTTATGAATAAATAATGATTAAAAGGTGTATTTGTCGGTGCTTTTACTTTATCATTTATGAAGGTAAACGTAAGTCGAAGGGGTTATTTTATTTTAGCTTGACTGTTTATTTATTTATTTATTAAAATTTCATGCTTTTGAAAATTCTATTTATTTGAAAAAACAGGTGTTATGATGAAGTAGGGTGTGAAGAAGATCGTGCAACGTTTGGTTTCGAGAGAGTTAAGGGTTAATGTGGAATTAAAAGATTAGTCTTAATATATAAAAGAAAAGGCGTGGGTGCCAAGTCAGCAGTCAAAAGTTGTCCTTAAACGAAAGACGACACCCACACGCCACGTTCTTTAAGCCACATCCACGTGGCCACTTCCTTTTACCTTTCCATCTCACCAAATATCACCCAAAAAAAAAAAAAAAAAAAATCTTCTCATCTAATGCTTCATTTGTAACAGTGGGTTTTATTTGAATTACTGTTGAGAAAAAGAAAAACTATAAGCAAAATTGTTGCGTTCAAAGGAAAGAGAAATGATAAAAGTAGAAAGCATCCGTGTGAACATGGATTGGGATGTTGTTGGCGACCTAGGAATCGATCTTGCCTTTTCTCTTTTAAACGTTTCCATTTTTCCCACCTGTCCATCATATCTCTCATTTCTATTCATTTTCCAACTACTGCATTCATCTATACTTATCTATAATTATTTTCTTCACTTTTAATTATTAAATTAATTAATTATATTATACAATTTATAAAACCATTTTTATCTAACCTTTATTGCAATTTAAATTGCACTGATAGTAGGTAAAATAGTCAATGCCATAAATAATATTATCCTCTCATGTTTGGTCATCTTTTTACTAATATGCAGATATACATCATTTCACATTCATGTGTATAAGAAAGTTTATATTAGTGAAAAAATAATATTTTAAAAATATTATAGTAGTATTTCAGATTCATATATCCTTAGTTCTGACTGAGAAACCGCCACATTAAAAAGTCTTTCATCTCTTATTGTAACATTGGTCTTATATTAATTAACTTTAGGAACGTGCTGTCGACAATAATATTCAAATTAAATAAAAATAATTATTGAATAAAATCTGTATATGGTAATAAGAATGGAGATATTGTTTCTCTTACGTTGCCGTAAAGACCACGTGATCCTATGAATTGGCATTCAATTCATATTTCCCTTTTTTCATCTTTTAATACAGCTACATCCTTATCCGCTTCTACCGGCTATAACCCGTAAGCTTCCCACCCCGGTAAACAAAATTATAGCACAGTAAGGTAATAAATGAAGGATAACGCCATCATAGGGAAGAGAGAGAGAGAGTAGTCGGTTACAGTCAGCAGTGAGTAGAGAGAGAAGAGTCGTGATTTAGGAAACTGAGACGAGAGAACAAGAAACGTGAACCGTTGGATGAAGCGTCTACACACAAAAAAACCGGTTGAGTTTTCCTTCACTTGGTTCTTATCCTCGCTGGTTTCATAGGCTTCTTGCAGACAAAAACGCCACCCACGCTCTTCCACCATGGAAGGTGCATCAGTATCTGGGATTTCCATCACTCAAAGATCCATCTTTCTCTAATAACACCATCATCTCAATCACAACAACAGAAGAGGCGTCACCCCCCCTCAACAAAAATCCTCTTTCCTTTTGTTTCTTTATTCGTTTCTTTCCGGACAATGCTATCAAGATCTTGCTTGGGGCTGTTAAATTTGGTATCGGTGGATGATTACCGAGCGCTGGCTCGGGTTCCGCGGGTGGTGACCACGGTTGCTGGAGACGTGGCGGAGTTGGACATGAACGCCATGGAGAATTCTGGATTGGACGAGGTGGTTTCGCCGGTGCCGCGCGAGAGGCGGGTCGTGGTGGCGAATCAGTTACCGATACGCGCATTTCGTGAGGGGAAGAAATGGAGGTTCGAGTGGGACAGAGACAGCCTGGTCCTTCAGCTTAAAGATGGCTTCCCTTCGGATGTGGAAGTGTTGTACGTTGGTTCACTGAAAGCAGAGATCGAAGCGAGCGAACAAGAAGAAGTGGCTCAGTTGCTCCTTGAAAGGTTCCGCTGCGTCCCAACGTTTCTACCCCCAGAGGTTCACAACAAATTCTACCATGGTTTCTGCAAGCATTACCTGTGGCCTCTCTTCCACTACATGCTACCCATGTCGCCGAGTCAGGGCGCGCACTTCGACCGCGACCAGTGGAAGGCCTACGTCCTGGCCAACAAGATCTTCGCCGACAAGGTCACCGAGGTTATCAACCCAGACGAGGATTTTGTCTGGGTCCACGATTACCACCTCATGATCCTCCCCACTTTTCTCCGGAAGCGGTTCCACCGCGTGAAGCTGGGGTTCTTCTTGCACAACACGTTTCCGTCCTCGGAGATATACAGGACTTTGCCGGTGCGCGAGGACATTCTCCGGGCGTTTCTCAACTGCGATTTGGTCGGCTTCCACACGTTCGACTACGCGCGACACTTTTTGTCGTGTTGCAGCAGAATGTTGGGGCTGGATTACGAGTCCAAGAGGGGTTACATTGGTTTGGATTACTACGGTAGGACCGTGACGATTAAGATCCTCCCCGCGGGGATCCACATGGGCCTCTTGGAGTCGGTGTTGTCGTTACCGCAGACCGCAAAAAGGGTGAAAGAATTGAAGAAGGAGTACGAGGGGAAGGTTGTGATATTGGGCGTGGATGACATGGACTTGTTCAAGGGGATTAGTTTGAAGTTCTTGGCTTTGGGGAAGCTTTTGGAAGTTGACGAAGGTTTGCGGGGTCGTGTTGTGTTGGTTCAGATTCTGAACGCTGCCAGGAGCAGAGGGAAGGATATTCAGGACGTGAAGAGCGAGAGCGAGGCTATTGCGAGGGATATCAATGAGAAGTATTCGCAACCGGGGTACAAGCCTATTGTTTTTGTTAATGGACCAATTTCCACGCAGGAGAAGGCAGCGTATTGCTCCATTGCCGAGTGTTGCGTCGTGAATGCTGTGAGGGACGGGATGAATTTGGTGCCTTACGAGTACACTGTGTGTAGGCAGGGGACTGTTGCTTTGGATAAGGCTCTTGGCGTTGAAGGCGAGGATAAGAAATCCCTTAAACAGAGCGTTATAATTGTGTCTGAGTTCATAGGGTGTTCCCCTTCTCTCAGTGGAGCCATCAGGGTTAATCCGTGGAACATTGATGAAGTCGCTGAGGCAATGAATTCGGCTGTAACAATGTCGGAGGCAGAGAAGCATTTGCGCCATGAGAAGCATTACAAGTACATTAGCTCTCATGATGTGGCTTACTGGGCAAGGAGTTTTGATCAGGATTTAGATAGAGCATGTAGGGAGCATTATTCCAAGAGGTACTGGGGTGTTGGGTTCGGATTGGGGTTTAGAATTGTTGCACTGGATCCTACCTTTAGGAAGCTCTCTGTAGATCACATTGCCTCTGCGTATAGAGATACACACAGTCGGTTGATCCTTTTGGACTACGATGGCACCATGATGCCACAGGCCTCAATAAACAAAACTCCAAGCGTGGAAGTTATTTCTGTCTTGAATTACTTATGCAGTGACCCGGAGAATATGGTGTTCATAGTGAGCGGCAGGGATAAGGATTGCTTGAGCAAATGGTTTTCTCCCTGTGATAAATTGGGTCTCTCTGCTGAGCACGGTTACTTCACTAGGTACATTGAATTTTCATTTTGTCGAAGATTGGTAAATTTTCGGTTTTGATGTTTCTAGTTGTGATAACATCTTTTCGTTATTCATTTGTTTGCAGGTGGAGTATGAATTCTCCTTGGGAGACTTGCGGATTGGCAATCGATTGTGAATGGAAAATGATTGCAGAACCTGTGATGGCGCTTTATACAGAAGCAACGGATGGTTCCTTCATTGAACACAAGGAAAGCGCAATGGTGTGGCATCATCAAGAAGCAGATCCATATTTTGGATCATGCCAAGCAAAAGAGCTTCTTGATCACTTGGAGAGTGTGCTGGCCAATGAGTCAGTGGTGGTTACAAGGGGACAACATATAGTTGAAGTTAAACCTCAGGTAGTACTTAACTTAGGGCCTAAAATGCGTGTATGTTTGCTTAAAGAATAGTTTGTTTTGTTAGGAGAGACGGAAAAAAGGTTTTCCTTTTTTATTTGGGATGAAAGTTGTTTATCGAGGTGATATTTGTGATGGTGATTCGTTGAATGATTTGTTATATGAAATGCAGGGTGTGAGCAAGGGTAAAGTGGTTGAAGACATTATTTCAACCATGCGAAGTAAGGGAAAGTCACCTGATTTTCTATTATGCATAGGAGATGATCGTTCAGATGAAGATATGTTCGAAAGTATTGCTCGTTCAGTGTCTAATCCAGCTCTGCCAACCATAGCCAAAGTGTTTGCATGCACTGTTGGACAAAAACCAAGTATGGCAAAATACTATTTGGATGATACTAACGAAGTAATCAATTTGCTTGAAGGACTTGCGTGCCCATCAACACCATCCTCATCCACAATAACTTCTCAGGCATTGTGAGGAACATTATAGAAAGTGATACAGAAAACAATCTTTGTACAGAATGATACTTTCATAGGATAATTTTAAAAGGTCAATACTTAGAAATTCACAGTTTAGCTGATTCATGTTCTTCACATAACTAGCAGTAATTTTTTTTTTTTTTTTTTGTTTATGTATGAAACAAGGATTATGAGTTTCTTCACGGTTTAATAAAAACATGCCTAACAGCACTCTTCCAACAATAAAATAAGATTTTGTTCAACAATAAGATAAGGTTTTGAGGAGACAACTAATTTTCTTGACAATGACCAAAATGGGTAGGTTGATTAGGCCTTGGGCAGTGGATGTCCATTTTACGAAGTAAAATTTTACCATTACCCTATTATTTTCGTTGACTGGCTGTGGAAGCTTCCTTGGGTTCCCGGAACTTGCAATACTGAACTTCTCTTTTTTTTTTTTTTTAATGGTTGGGTGGTAGTTGCTTTGATGTTGCAAATTGTAGGGAAAAAGTACGGTTTTTGGAGTTTAATTAAATTAAGGCACGAGTTTCATATGATGAGGGCTCAGATCATGCAGCTGTTGTCCAGAAAAGATTAGAAGTACTATTAATCCGTAACAGGCTGGCAAACTTGTTTTACCTTGCAAGGAACTTGTCATAGATGCTGCGGTATGCGGAAGAGTTAATTGTCTACATTCACCCGGACTCACTTGAATCTTTTTACCAATGTACAACATAATAAGAACCAACAATCAATGTTAACAGTAAATTTTGATAAATGAAGTTATCACCAACCATTTATCAGAATAAAAATCATCAGATTTTCAAACCTCTCTGCCTTATCTTGTCGAGCCAGAAATTACTAACTTTTTTAGGTACTCAAGTACTATTAAGACCATAATTGGATAAAAGTTAGGAACGTCCTTTTAGAAATTCTAATGCACATATTGAACTATAAAACACAAAATAAATAAAGAAAAGTGTGTTATTTGGGAAGTTAGAGTATTTTTGAAGTCTCTGAAATTGATATCTAGATACACTATCAAACTCGTAAGCAAATAATTATAGTAAAATAGTACTCCTATAAGAATTATATGAATAACGGTAACAATTGTTAGTTAAGAGGAAGATAAGATGCAGTGTGAATGAAGTATGTTCTTATTCTTCATACCTAAAACTTAATATGTATTACTTTATTTTGTAAGTCCGTGCTCCGATGGAAGAACCACTTATTTTAGAAGACCTTGAGTGGCAGTACATGTTTTGAAATTTCAATGGGTCGACAGAAGTTTCTTAGGCAATATCCAACTACTTGCTCAAACTTTTCCATGTAAATGAACTATTTTCTTTGGCTGGCTCTGACTGTAACACCCATTTTTCTATGACTTAGTCATCAACTAAAAGCAGTTTATCGTACCTAAAACTAATTTTATTGATTGACTTGAAAGTTGAGTAGATGATGAGTTATCTTGAAGCCTAATGATCCAATAAGATTTGTCCAAGTAAACTAACATTCTGAGCCATGGAGAGACAAAGACTTAGCTAGCATATTCAATTCACGTACCTAAGTATAATGAAATTGCTCAATCACATTATCCTGACACTTGGCAAGAAACAAATGGAATGATCTTACTATTGTCATGTGACCCATTCTTGGGCATCACTTGTTTAAGGAGCTGATGAGCTGTGAAAACAAACTACTCTGAAGTAGTAGATGAAGTTATCGTATATTTGAACAAAATTCAACCACAAATGATAGTTCCCTCGGATATCCCAATTCAATACAAAAAGTAGGTCATAGTCAGTGAAACATGTGCGATAACTTTTTGTCCTGAAACTTCTTATGCTTCTTTTCGTTCATAAATTTGGAATATGATCAATCAATCTAGGAGTAGTCCACGTTGATGTTACATATATGTCAAAGATAGAACTGCTTCAAACCATGACAAGTGTTAAGGAACCGTTAGCCAGAAGGTTTCAATTTTTCCAACACATACTAGATCAGAATGGTGACTCATCCTGTCCTTCATCTGTCACGTATCATTAGCATTATCTCCCACGGCATTCAGAACTGTGGAAATTTGTGGTTTAGACTCATTAGACGAGTTTCACTCAAATTTTAATTTATATCTCCACCCAAACGGTATGAATACATTTAATTCGAATTCATCTGAATTCAATCATGCAGTGTGTACAACTTTTTTTAAGCTTAATTACATTTTTCTCTATTATTTATTTATTTTTGTTAATTTTAGTCCTTCTATTAATAAAAAATATTGATAAAGTATTCAATTTTAAAATGTGATAATATGAAATTTTCAGGATTCAATCATGTCTTTCAATTTTTAAAAGTAGAATAATATGACATTTTTATTTGTTAAAGTTTATGCACTTAGTATTATATCTGTGAGTTGTAACATTGATTATAAAAAATATATAATGAATACTATGTATTAAAAATCATTTTAATACACCAATAATTTTTCAAGAAGAATAAAATTAGTTTTAAACCAATTCATCACCTTTTGATTGAAATATATTGTTCTCACAAATCTAACAAATATAGTTTTAGTTTTCTATAAATTGATAAGTTAATTGATTTATTAAATAGCTTGTAATTTGTTTATGTTTTTTGCATTTGATTTTAAACTTATCCTTGTCTTTCTTATAGTTATAAATGTAATTATCTGTAAATAAATTAGGTGAAAAATATATTATACTATAGATGGAAAAAAAAATTAATGTTTACAAATTAGAGGAAATATTTTTCCCTTATTGGAACTTTTTATATTATAAAGTATGGTATTATTTAAGGTAATAAGACACCAACTCATTTGAAATTAATTTTTTTGACATTTAAATTTAAAGAACATATTTTGAATTATGATTGATTGACAACAAACATCTAGTTATAAAGAAGTTATGAAAATTGATAATTAGAGATTGAAAGAAAAAGAATTATATGTAATTTTCTATTGACTTACCTCCATTATAAAGCAAATCGTGGTCAAATAGGTTTATAAAATGTACTGGATCTACCGGGCGATTATATCCGGATAACATAAGGACGATGATAAGGCCGGACGACCGTAAACAATAAGTAAACTTAAGGTAAAACAGTAATTATAAGGGATTGAGCTGTGATTAAGCGTTGGTTAATGTCTCGTTAATCCAAAGCCCATAATAACTATAAATACAGGTCAAAGTAAGAGGTAGCCACTTTTATGAATTGTGCATTTATTATAGCACTCAGATTACGGAAGGGACTATTACAGACTTTGACATCGAAAAATCTTTGACAGTTACTCCTTCAGTTGGTGGACAAGAGATTGGAGAACAAGATAGTAAACGATCAGAGTAGTCGAATAGAACTTGGAAGAAATTGTGCATGACTTATGTAACTCGATCCTATACCAGAATATAAAACAAAAGTTGAAAAGGTACGATGAAGTAAAAAAGTTTAAGTCTGAATTAGTGCGAATGGAAAGTATATCAAAATTTTTACATTTTGAACAACTGATAGTCTTTGAAAAGAAGCATAAACTTAATAAGCTATATAATGTTAAGAAAAATTTTGTATAGACTAAAACAAACTCATTAGGCTTACAAAAGGAACATAAAAATTTTATGTCATCACCTTTGCAATATAAATAGCTTAACAAGTTACTTTGAATTGAATGACACACTAAATTTTTAACTAATTTATGTCAGTTTAATAATTTTTTAATTATTGGCATAATCTTAAGCACATGTTTGTTTGGAGAAGCAAATAAATAATTAGAAACCTCCGTAGTATTTTTTTTTTTAATGTAGGCTTTTAATATTTGTCCACTCCAATCAATCTAAGAGATTATTATTTTTTTAGTGAATTTTTTAAAATATTTTTCTTTTATACCCTTATCGGATAACCTCTTTCACTAAATTTATTTCTCTTTGTAAATTAAGCATTTATAGTATCACCGATTTCTCGTTGATAAATTGTTTAGTTATTTATGTTGTTAAATTTCTCATCCATTAAATTTTTAACTAATTATACAATTCGAGAATTATTTTAAAAAAATTCTAGATTATAGAGTTTAGAAATAAAAAATAATTTTTAAAAGCTAAATAACTTTTAGATTATTCAATTCAAATGCATTTTGTTTAAACATCATCAAATTTTTTAAAGTAATTTTTAACTTCTAAATTACACACAAAAAAAAAAAAAGAACTTCTGGATTACAAAATTCAGAAAATAGAAACAGATATTTATTTATATATATGGAGGCTGTAAGTATACATATATGGAGGTGCAGGAAGATGCTCCCTGTTTCAAAAGTATATTGTAAGAAAACAAACTGCCCACAGAATCGATGGGTTTGTAAGGAAAGCAGTAGGGGGTTACTCCCTGTACCTCCCCAATTCTAACCCCCACCCCCCATTCCATTTTTAAAATTTGTTTTTATTAGTTTACTTTTTATATTAATTTTCAGATATTTTAATAATGGAATTTATATGTTTTGATATATTATTTTTAAATATATTTTTAACGTATAAATGGGAGAGTGAGAGTTGCAAAGAGCGTTTGGAGGAGGAGCGTTTCAAAAGCTTTGGTGGGGGTGGGGGTGAGAATACGAAGGAGAGGAATCTGAGTCTGTGTGTTTTGACTGAGGCAGACTGTAAAAGAGTAGGTTAACTTTAGTAAATAGGGGTAAAACGGTAAAAATAAAAAAAACATAAAGGTTAATTTTGTATTTAAAAAAAATCCAAAAAAATTGGGGGGGTGGAGGTTGGAATTGGGGAGGTACAGGGAGTAATTCCCAAAGCAGTATTGGACCTTCAATGATAAAGCGTTTAGAAGGGGCATATTGCTAACCAAATCGTTAAACCGATTACTATTTACACTCTCCTTTCTTCTTCTTCCCATCCCCGTATCCTCGATTATTTTTAATAACGCCTGATTTTTCCTTTTCACAAAATATATTATTTTAACTGAAACATTAACGCATATTTCACAAGTATTCCCCTGGCACTGTCTCTGGAAATTAAAAAAATAATATCTTAAATATTGACACATATGTATTTTCCAAGTATTTGGTTTGGTATCGTCTTTAGTAAGATTGGACAAAAATAACTGATTATATTGAAAAAAATGGATACACTATTACTAAAAGTTCAATATATTATTTTATAGTTGAGTGAGAACTGTATTTACTCTTCCTCTTTTCTAGTTCTCATAAAATATTAATAAAAGAAAACGTTCTCATAAAAAAATTAATAATTAATTTTTTAAGACAAAATTTTTTTATCACAAATTTTTATATTCTTTTATCAATAAACATACCACCTATATAAATAAAGAACATAATTTTTATTTTTATATTTTTTATTTTTTAAGTTACATATAACATATATATATATATATATATATATATATATATATATATATATATATTGATTGTGTTAGTATATCACATTATTTTTTATATCTTTTTAGCAATAAAATAAAATAAATAATTAAAAAATCAACTTATAAGATACTTATGAAAAAAATAAATATTAAAATAAATTTCAATTAAAAAGAACATGTATTGTTATACTATTTAGTTTAAAAATTCGTATAATTCAGTTTAAAATTATAATAGTTAGTAGTTCAGTTTAGTTTATATTGTAGTTTGGTACAATTTAGTACAGTACGGTTTGATAAACAAAAAACAGTTCAGTTCAATTTGTCTGAACTATTTTAGAGTTCAGTTTAAACAAATTAATTTTTAGTTCAATACAGTTTTTAACAATATAGTGCAGTTCTATTTATCCACCCCTAATATTTGATTGTTTCCATAATCTACTCCAATTGAAAATAACATTCCTTGTGCCTTTGGAAGAACGATTAATTGTCAATTTTCAATTACATGAATAACGCAACAAATAACGTGGGACAACATCAACTTAGACAAAGTGGATATATAGTAAAGGGAGATAAGAGAAGTAGAATGAGGAGGATAAACGAAACAGAAAGATTTAACAATAATTTGGGAAAAAGAGAATTGGTATGTGTAAGTAAGAAGGGAGTGTAAATAGTAATTCCTGAAGTTGGATTAGGGCAACAATTGTTGGCCCACTGTTTTATCTATAAACGGAGCATGCATTAAGAGAAGATATCATAGGGAAAAATGAATTTAACAGGTAATAAAATCTGTGTAGATAAGCAGATGACATAATAAGATAAAATTGCCAGGTTGTTCCAGACCCATGGACACTGACATGCATAATTATACAACATTTGAAGTATTAGACCGTCACTGTCCCAGTGTGGTTATGGGCACCTCTTATCCTTATTTTCCCATCAACTTAACTATCCATTCAAATGTTAGGTTCAATATTAATGTCTTATCACACGGTTACTATTCCTCACCAATTTTTCTACTTATATATAATTCACCTTTTTCCAATCATAAGTTAAATGGAGTCCAATTTTATATCAGTCAAGCACACGCTGCTTTTTAGATAATTACGTTCACAACTTCTAAAATATAGTCCAAAAAGAAATTCTTCCAAAGTTAAACTTGCTTTTGCTAACTTTTTCTTTTTAACTATCTTTTTTCATTAGGATTTGACACGTAATAATGTTATAGTAAATATATTACGAAACTGATGGATGTTTCTTATGAATAATTAAAAAAAATATATATTGAAAAGAAGATAACCATATATAGTGTATAAAATTTAGGGTAACGATCTTAAGTGTAATATAATTATATGAAACGAAATTTTAGGATAAATTATTAAATTAATTTTATATTAATCGATGTGGAAGTTTAACGTAGAAGATGATGTGAAAGGTTAGTAGAAGGAAGTTCGTTCCAGGTGCATGAAATGAGACATTAATGGAAAAATGGAACAAGATATGGTGGATATTTGGTGTTTTAATAATAATAGATGTAGTTATATTTTTATGAATTAGGTGCACACATTATCCTTGCAGCTTTTGAGGATTATTAAATTGGATGTTGGATATGGTGGAATTATGTGAAATAGAAGGTTGTTGGTTAGATGATTTTGTAGGGAGAAGAAGATAATTAAAAAGAATTAGAGAGTGATGCATATGCAAATGATAGGCATCAGATACCTACCAAACAGAAATCTGAATGGTTAACTTTATAGAAAGTGGTTGTTGAATTGAGAATTATGAAAGGCGATGAGAAAAGAATGGTGGCAATGTAGCTAAAACTGCAAACGTGATGGTGTGGAGAAGGGGTCCACCAATATTAAAAAATGTTATTCTAAACAGGTAAGCATGGTGCTCTAAAAGCCTGCATATCTACGAAAAGATGACCAATCCAAAAAGGCATGTTTTGCTTCGTCGGCTACTTCTTCCGTCATCCATGCCACACAATATCTATTTATTATCACCAATTATTCCATCACCTATATATTATATTATAATATTACATAACATAAATAGATAAAAGATTATTATTAATAGGAAGGAGTTGAAAAAAAAAAAATAATAATAATAAAGAAAGCTTGAGATGTCAGCATCTGCTTTTAAAAGGTAACAGAAAAAGTTGATTCATACGTTATTCCTTGGAAGACAATCCTTTGCCTTTTAAAGGGTTTAGGTAAAGAATGAAAAGATAGAGAGGTGTGAGTGAGTGTTATGATGGTTAATTGGGTTGGTTGGTGCCTTTGAGTGCTTTTTTAGAATGGACTTTGATCTTCTACTTTATACAACATTACAAAAGCTTAGCATAATTGAAGCAGGTTAAAAGCATATGCTTAACTAATACTAACACCCCTTCATTCGCTCCATTCTTTTGTCTTCTCTTCTCTCTCTTCATGCTTTCCAATCATTTTTGTCCATATCTCACCACTTTCTTCTCACTTCCTACTTTTCAAAACTAATTACACTCATTTCTTCAATACACTACTCCTCATACATCTAATAACACTCTTTTCATTTATATATGCACCTTTAAAAATAATACTATCTGCATTTTTCATTCTACCAACTTCACTATTCTCTTCTAGAATTTCTTTATAACTTTGCTTCAATATCGGTCATACACTCTTCTATTTTAAATATTTTAAAAGTGATGACAGTTTAAAAATAGTAACACTTAATTATTTTAATATTAAACAGTTATATTATAAATAGTTTTGTTATAAATAAGTTTTATTATTTTAAAACGTATCATCCTTCTAAAAATCAATTTTTTAGAGTTCTCTATTCTTACTTTAAAAGTTCTAACTCTGGAGTCATTTGTTTGACTATCAAGAGGTGCCTAAACGATCACGGCGTCAAGGCCTAAAAATTCAACCGATCAATTTTTATTTTAGAGTAAGTAAGTTTCTATCCATTTACTTACCTCTTTGCTTCGGTCAATAATCATGCTTAGAAACTATTATGCATGTATCATTTAGCTCTCTTTTCTTATTCTTGGTAAATTTAGAGTTCTAAGAACTCTGACTGTTTCCAATTTGATACCTCGTAGGTTCGTTTAGGAATTTATTGCGTTTCAAGCGACCGGTGAAATGTTTGTGTGGGTTAAGTTGTCATTTTGAGGTGATGAAAGCTATATCTTGTCTTAATTGCATTTGTAGTATAAATTTAGTAATTTTATAAATTTTAGACAATTTAGTAAAAGTTGGAGGAAAAAAAATGACTATGAAGAAGAAAAAATAATTTGGTGTAGATTTAAGAAAAAAAAGGTTAAAAAATTTATGTTTGTTGTTACTACAACAAAAGTAAATTTACCTATGTCATAAAAGAAACAAACTTCATCCACAATCACGTCTAACCAAAAAAAAGCCTACAATAACATATGAGTAAAAAAATTATTTTTGTATTAGTGTAAAGTCAATTGTTTAATGTTTTTTATTATTAAATATTTTTAATTAGACGATGGATGCAATGTGAAAATGTATGATTATGAGTCCTTTGGTTTTATAAAGGTATATTCTTTTTTTTATAAATGTGTTTTTAGTTCTTGAACTTTGATTCAAAATTGAAATTCATTTATGTATGAACTTTGATATATTTTGATCCTCAAATTTCAAAAATGGATAGATATAGTATTTTCAACTTAATTATTTTAATTTTTTTAAACGTATTAAACATGTTTCCTAACTCATTGAAATCAAAACTTGTAAAACAATATAATATTTCAAATGTTAAATATGTTTTATATGTTAAAAAGATTTAATACAACAATGTTAAGAAAACTATATTTGTTTATTTTTAAAATTTAAAAACTAAATATATCAAAGTTTCAAACAGAAGCAAATTCTAACTTAACATTAAAATTCAAAAACTAAAAATATATTTAACTTCTTAAGTTATAAGTTATCCTATTTTATTGTTTATATTGTTTTATATATTGTTTATATAGTAATTATGTGTTCAACGGAAACAATTTTATTGTTTATATTTTATAGTGTTATTTACATATAAACTTACTTCAAAACAATTAAAATGTGAATATATGATTAAAGTACTCCTCCAAACACCGGCTGCCATAATTAAAGAGTAAAGATACTTTTTGATGTCAATTTAATATTAGTTTGACTAATTATTTTTTATGCTACCTTATATCTAGTACCCTATTCACATTTTTCTTAGCCACGGGCAAATTTATTTTGGTGAATTTGATTTGTTCTTACTTTCTTTCCCAGCTCAATTAAATTTCATCAGAGTTCCTTAATTATAGGGTAAAATTAGTTAAATAAAGTTAAATCTCGTCTTGATTAATAGCATTTTTTATTTTCTGAACCTAAGATTTAAACATAATATCTGAATTTAAATTTTGTATAAAATGTGAAAAAATTTACACAATAATTTAATAAAAAGTATTTTATAAATAAATTAAACTAACTAACTTTTACATAAATGATCAATCTTTATATATATATATATATATATATATATATATATATATATATATATATATATATATATATAATTTAATACTAATATTTACATTTTATACAATGATTTTCTTTATTTAAAAATTTTCATGGTATAAATATTTTTAAAAATTTTAAAATATACTTTTGATTTAAAAAAAAAAACTGAATGCACGACGACATTTGCAATAAGTAGCTCAATCTGTTGAATCAACAAACTTTTTTTAAAATCTTTTTAAAGACCTAATTATTAATAAAACATTTTAAAAATTAATGAACTTGTTCAATTAAAAACAAGTACATTACGAATATATGTGCACACCAAACTACTATTTTTCTACAGGTTATATATATATATATATATATGGGGTTTGTTAATATGCGTACGCCTTGATACGTTTTAACAATGTGTACCGGATTATAATAGACAAAAATACCCTCATTTATCATGGATTCTAAATTTTAAGGTCAAGGATATTTAAATAATTTTTATTCTTAAAACTAAAAATAAAAAAACCCAAGTCCTTACTCACCTCCGTGATTCCTCTCAACCCTTTCTTTTTCATCTCTCTCACTCCAAAATTTTCTCTATCATCCCTACTTTTGCCCCAATTGAAATCCACCTTCCTCACTTATCCAATTTGTTTCTCTCTCGTCTTCATACTTTCCCTTAGCCACACACAACAACATGTGACATAGTAATTTGTTGCTTTTGCTCTGTTCGTTCATTTAGAGGATGTGTCATATATTTCCCCTTCTTATTATTATTAAATTTTCTTTTTAAATTAAATCATGTAAATAAAACCTTCATAAATCAATTAAATTTTCATACATCATTTATACATCTACACCACATTTCATTATATTTTTAAAGAAAAAGATATTTCCTTATATTGTCCTTTTCTGATTAGGGTTAGGCAAGGGTTTCTGTTTTTTTTTTTTTCAATTGGGGCAACAGTAGGGATGACAGAGAAAATGTTGGAGTGAGAGAGATGAAAGAGAAAGAGTTCAGAGGAATGAGGGATGTGAGTAAGGGTTTGGGGGTTTCATTTTTTTTAGTTTTGAGAATGAAAATTATTTAAATATATATCATTGACCTTAAAACTTAGAATCCATGATAAATGATGGTATTTTTGTCTACTATAATCTGGTACACATTGTTAAAACGTACCAACTGGAAAAACAAGCATACGCGTGTTAACAAAACTTTCTCTCTCTCTATATATATATATAGAACTATTTTTTGTGTTTTAATTTTTTTAGGAGTGTTCTATATGTGAATGAGTTTTTCTACTAACGATTATATTTCTATTGTGATTATATTTACATTTCATGTATATAAGAAAATTTTAATTATTATTCTACTCGTAATGTTTTTCAACTAAAACTGATTGATCTTTTCTATACATCTTATTCTTGTGTTATGTATTAAATATAGTCACTTTAAAATGGTAGAAATTTCAGATATCTAAATTTCTCCTAGTTATATGAACTTTATTTCAATTATTACATTAATGAGTTAATTAATAGTCCAATAAAAAAAATAATTTTATTATAAGAAAACTTTTGTTTCTATTTTACTGTCATTTTTAACTTCAAATTAGCAATAACTACTTTATTGTAATTTATTTTCTTTTATTTAATTTCTATAAATAAACATTTGTTATAAAGTAAATTGAAAAATTATAAAATAATTTTTTAAAATATTTTATCTCAATAGTAATAAATCATGTCATTTATTTATTTAGTTATTTTAAAAGTATTTTATGATAAATTTATAAATATTCTTATTGTCATTATTTAAAAAACTAATCAATAAAAACATCCCTACTAAGCATTCATATTTTGATAAGTGGTGACATATGTTTGAATTCTGATTCATAATTTTCACTTTACAACAATATTTAAGAAGTATCAATTATAAGTTGTATTTTCAATCAAGTTATTTATTTAATAGTACAAGTAATATAGTTTAAGATTTTCATTTGCCTCGCGTTTTATTAGAGATGAAAAGAAAAAAATAAAACCATCTACATCATCGTAAAACATAAAGTTTGTCGATCGTCAAGTTTAATATGATAAAAGATATGTTTCATTTTTTTTTTCTCTACCCATTCATAGGATTGATAAAGTGAGAGATTACAATTATCTTCTTATAGATTAAAATGATGAAAGTGTCCTAATATTTGTTAAATGGAAGGTGAAATTAGATTCTATGCATAGTAAATCTCATAAGAGAAATTAAATTTTCTTAAAATTACATGTCTTACCATGAATTTCACAATAGTTAAGAAAAAATTAAAATTAATATTAAAATTTAAAAAAATCATCATCTCAAGTGAGAATAAAATCAATATAATAAATAAGTAAATTTGAAAAGTTAAAAAAAGTAAAATATTAGAAATATTAATTATGGAGGCGTAATTGAGATCTTTTGTTATCTTTATTAAAATCATACTAAATATTATATACATTATAGATTAACAAATACTAAAGGTAAAATAAATAAAAAATTTGAAAGTAAAAGATTGTGTTTTTATGAAGTATTTAACAAGTGTTATAAACGTTTTGATCGTTCTCATTAATAATAAATAACATTTTAATAATTTCTAACATGAACATAAAACACAACTGTTGTAGGAATCTTAGACATATATGTTTCCGTCCACCATATCCACTTGTTCATCTTTGCAATAAAAACAATCTTTGACATCCTTTGTTTCAAGCCTGTTGCTTTAAAGAAAACACCATCCCTTCCGGTGCACTCATCTCTTTCAATTTAGGTTTTAGTTTTGACTTTTTATCGTTCATGACTCCAATTTGGAATGCATTAAGCTTCACATAAATTGAAATGATTCCCCGCCAATCAAGCAAGCGCACCAGCAGTCACCCACATTGCTGTAATTTCTTTCCTTTCAAATAAAGATTTATAAAAACTTAATTTAAGTCTACATAGTCTAATGCAGAAAGAGCAATATTAATTTAAGATTTAGCTGACATATCATCTATGATTATATACATAATTTCAAAATATGTTAGTCTTGTTGTACTGATATATTCTCCTGATTAGATCATTCTCTTTTGTTTTTTAAAGGAAAATGATATTTTAACAATCACCAATAAAAAATATAAAATCTTTTAAGAAATAATATATTAATTTTCAACTTGGGTATTAATATATGTATATATATTGTTTAAAACGACTCGTGGTTCCTGACGTACGTGAAATTTTAATTTCTGAAAAATATGTTGTCATTCATATTAAGTTAAAAAAGGAAAAACAAAGTTGTTATGTGAGTTGTTTATTAACGACTTTTAAATGATCATTTTAGTAACAAACATATAAATTTGAGCAAAAGATTGGTTGTTTAAAATAGTTTGAGAAGTGTTTGATAAAAGTAAATATGATGGAGGTTATTAGATTTTGAAAGCTAAGTTAAAAGTGTACGATGGAAAAAGGAAGTGATTGGTGAATGAGTTGATATAAGAATGATGGTGGAGCCCGCACTAGCTGGGATTCCGATAATCTTATATGTACCCTTTCATGGTGAAAAGTGAAGAAGATATATATATATATATATATATATATATATATATATATATATATATATATATATATATATATATATATATATATATATATAATATGAATCTTTTCTGAAGTTCTAAGGATAGTTGTTACTTTTTGAGGAGGCGTGCACCATGAACGGATTCAGACAGATAAAAAGCATCGCCTACTTTTCTTTGTTTTTTTCACTATCGATATCTATTTCATACAACATCTATAATCTTATGGTTTGCAAGATTAAGAAGAGAAACACAGAAAAGATTAAGAAGATTAAAAAAATATGGTTGTGGTGTAGTTGTACTGCGTGATCCAAAAGGAGAAGAATAATAATTAATAAAAAGAAAAGGTGGAAGAAAGAGAAAAAGAGAAAAGGTGTATTTGTGGCACCTCACAGACCTTTACAACTTTATACTTGTGTCCCTTCCTCTTGTCGTCTCCAGGTTTGAGAATGAAAACAAGTGTTCAACCACTCTTTTTAATTTTCTTCAATTCTCCCCTACTTCCAACCTCCAACACCAACATCCTCTTTTCATATGTCCTTTCTTCCTTTTTAATTACTTTCTCACGCTAACCAAACTATTTAATTAACAACTATCTCTCAAACCAATCCAACCTATATTTCTAATCATTCATATACTTTTCTCTCTTTTAACTTCTAATGACATTTTCTTAGAAGGAATATCGTAAGTGCTTTTTTTTTAATATCAATAATCTGTTCATTAATGTCATTTCTATTTGAAGTGCTTATTTTTCTTTTCTATGGTCGTGACATCATTTGAAGTTCACATAAAATAATTAGTTAAAGAAAGCATGTATATGCATATAGTGGAAAAAGGGAATCTTCAATTTTGAAAAGGTTTAAGCAAATTGAGATACCAAATGAGTATGCTAAGTTGACCTAAAAAAAGGTGTTGCCGCAACCTAATCCATGAAACTAAAAATATTAATCTCACTTTCAATACACGCAAGAATAATGTATTTTATGAATTCTGTTTATTTTAAGTATTCAAAATGTAAGAGTTATTATTGCACTAATTAAGAGCACACTTTTCTAAATACAGGAAATGTAATTAAATTAATTTTATCTGATAATTTACATAAAATTATACCTTTAAGAATTAAATATTATTTGAATAGAAAATTCAGATATTTATTTCCATTGTTATATATATTGCTAGCTAAAAAATACAAAACTAAATATCACCATCCATTCCAAACTGAAAACATAGTTAATTGAATTGCTTTTGAATTTAAATAATTAAATTGATCTATTGTTTTGCAAACTAAATTATTTTGAATTGTTTAACAAAACAATTATACTACTGTTTGAACTACTCTGAACTTTATAAAAATATTTTCATTTAATTTTGGAGAAGGAGTTTAAAAATAAATTAAAACTTATTAATTAAATGCTAATTGGTTTCTTAAAAATGAAAATTTAATTTCAATTAAAGAACAAGTACTACACAGTATTTTTTTATATAAATATAATCTAATAATTTATATAATTAATTAAATCCATGCATTTTTAATTGAAGAATAAATTAGGTCAAAATTTTGAGGAATAAATAATTCCATTTTTTTTTCTAAAAATTAAGTAATAAAAACATATTTAGTCCAATTTTTTTTTTTTAGTTTTAAGTGCTTAGAATCTTTTAATTTTAAATGTTTACAATTAATTACACTTATGTTTTTAAAGGCAAGGTTTGGAGAGTTATATTGTTTAAGAGTTTTTGAATTTGAAGAGAGAGATGTATCTTTTTCAATTGAGTTACAAACCAATATTTGACTCATGCATTACATTATTTGAATGACAAACCATCATTTGAGTTATATATCATATTTGTTGATGGACAAACTGGTCACTTGAGTGATGTTAGAAGTGTAGGATCAAGATATCTCAACTACCAAAAGGAGTGTAAATTGATTTAAAACTAGATTTACTCTTTTTGAAAATCTTTCATCTAATAAAAGAGTTTAAAACAAACTTTTCAACTTTTTAAAGATTTAATAGAAAATGAAAAAAAAAAACACATAAGAATTTATACTAATTTACCTTTAAAAAAATTTAGATCCAGTTTTCTTCCAAAAAAAACCTTAATTAAAAGAAAATTCATTATAAAAAATTGATATTACACTATTACGATATCTCCTATACAATTTATATCTATAACAAAAAAAAAAATTACACACTCACTCTAAGAACTTTGCCTACACAACGAAAAATTACAAAAAAAAATTAAAAAAACACAAAAAAAAAAAAAGGAAAATATACTTCTAATGAAAATTTTACACTGAAAACTAGAAACCATCATTCCTTAACTCTTTCCGCTCATTCTTGTAGCCTTGATTTCACTATATTGATCTTCTTATTCTTCAAGAATGTTTGAAAGATGTTCTTTCTCAACAACTAAATACTCTTATACTGTATATCATGCTTGGAAAAGGAACCATATCCATATATATAGCAAAAACATAATATTCACAGTTTTAATCTAACTTAATCAATTAAGAAAGAAATATTAGTTTCTTTATTTACATTTTCAACAGATTTATTAATACACAGTTTTAATCAAATTAGATAAATAATTTAATCGATTAAAATAGAAAACAAACTTCCTAATTAGCATATTTAACATATTTAACTGTTAATAATCTTTTTCTACCACACATTTATTTTAATAGATTTTAAAAATTAATTAATTTTAACAGGAACATTTAAACATTATTAAAAACAAATTAACCAAATTTGTAACATAATAAAAAATGTTTATAGCTCCCTCTGTCAACCAGAAATACAACATATTTTCTAACTAACTGACAACATATATAACACAACACATATCAAATTGAAGGATAACCAAGTTCAAATTTCGTAAAAAAAAAATATGTATATCTTCCAATTGCAAAACTACTTCATTCCGTGCATACTTTTATGAAAATTTGCTTCTAAAGTAATAATACCCCTTAGTGTTCAGTACAGATGACACATTTTCTTTTACTATCAATAAGATATGTATATACTTGAATCCATTCACATGTACAACAACATAGTATTATATAAAAATTTATATTTTTCCAATTACAAAACTACTTCGTCACATTCCTACTTTTATGAAAACTTGCCTCTAAAGTCACAATACCCCTTCATGTTCAATATAGATGACAATTTTTTTTTTCATTTTACTATCAATAACATATTTATATGCTTGAATCTTTTCACATGTAAATTATGTATACCACCAATCTTCATATATATATATATATATATATATATATATATATATATATGTATATACTTATCTGCTTATACTTTATTTCTTTATTTTACTTGCTTTAACTATATTAGAAAGTATTTTTATGAAATATTATTTATTGTATGTTTAGCATGCATATGACATGAGATTATTAATCTAAAGTTAATTTGGTTTTTATATTTAAATATTTGATTTGTTTTGATCCATATATATATATATATATATATTAAATTAAGTTTTTATTTTTTAAAAAGACTCTAATCTCTTTTCTTATATTGAAGTTAAAATATTTATAAAAGTGTTACATTTCTAAATTTAGATTTCTTTCTTATCAAAATTAGTGTCTGTCTTCTATTTTAAAATCTATCTGATTTTTATACGTAATACATTCTAAATAGAAAATAACATGTGACACTTTTAAATAGTATTTTAAAAAAAATATGGACTTAATTTGATAAAAAAAAAAATGAATCAAGCATATAACTTTATAAAGGGAAAATTATTAATTAAGGTTCTCAATTTTCTATCTTACTTTTTTTTCATATTGTATTTGTTATACATTACTTATTATTAAATACTTTATTTATAAAATGTATCAAAATAAGACAACAAAGTAAAGAAAAAAAAGTAATTAAACGTATTTATTATATCTAAAATACCGAAATCATTTAAAACATTTAAGGATATTTATAATAACATTTTCTTTTCATAATATTTAACTCATTCACTTAATGAATTGAAAAGTTTTTTTTTTTAATTTTAAATATATTAAATATTTTATTTCTATTTCATTAAATTTTATTTATAGAGCATTTAAAAATTAATAAATAATATTATAAAATAATACAAAATTTATTTCACTTTTGTTTCGTACAAATATTTAAATATGTAACTTTTGTTTCATTATAAAATTTTAATTATACATTTAATGGTGTTTAATATGTATTAGATGGAACATGTCCAAATTTGATAAAACTTGAGTTTTCAGTTTAGAGCTGTCAAAACGAGTAACTCGACTCGATCCGGTCCATCACGGGTTGGTCACTTAGTGAACCAATTCAGCTCGGCTCATTTATTAGCGAGCCAGAAAAACTTGAACCCGGTCCGACCCACCACGGGTTGGTGGGTAAACGGATCGACTCACTAGCCCATTTAATTACATTTTTTTTAAACTAAAAAAATACAAACTTTCTGTAATTTAAATTTAAAAAATTTTCACTCCCAAAAAATTATGTTAAAGACAATTCAAAATAATAATAAAAAGTACAATATAATTCAAATGTCATTCAAAAACAAACACAAAAAACATACAAATAAATTTTTTATATTCGTCATTTTTTGTTTTTGTTCTAACCTTTGACCCTTGTTCTTGTTGTCTCTAAATTCACTAATAAAGATTTTCCTAATATCATAAAAATTCCGACAATCAATAAAAAAAATATTAGTAAAAAAAAGGAGAACCAATACTCAACAACATCAACAAAAAATTAATAGTTTAATCTGTAACATTATTTCTCAAATTCAAAGATATCAAAAAGAGCTTGTTCAAATAATGTATACTCAAACTATTTAAATAAAATGAACAAAATCTGATACAAGCATGTCAGAACATGAAAAAATCATTCCATGTCTTCAAATCCTCAGAACAAAAAACAAATTCGCAAACCCCTATTTTTGTGATTATAGCGTTTTTGAAAAAAAAAAAAAAAGAAAGTGAAGTGAGAAGACAAAAATGTGGAGAAAAGAGAAGAAAAAATGAATGGTGTTTTACCTCTTCCTTGAAGAATTTCAGTGAAGTGAACACCGTGAGAGTGATTTGTGAGAGCAGAGGTTATTTTTTTGGTATACACAGTGAGTGAAGAAAGTATTTTATTTTTTAGGATTTCATAAATAAAATAATAAATTAAAAAAATAAAATTAGGTAAGTGGGTTGATGGTATAACCCAACTCACCACAGTTTTGTATGCTCATTATAAGATTTCAATATTGTGAGAGTCATCGTCTACCAGAAACCTCCTAACTAATATCTATAAAGCTGTTATCGATCATTTTTTCGTTATATTTCATCATTAGATGTTAAACCCTAATTATGTACTAATGGTAGTTGTTATGATACAATGAATATTTTTTAGTAAAAGAAGGAGCCTTTAATCCTTCATTTATGCAAGGGCATTAATACAATTTATATAATTAAAAAAGCATTAACACAATTGATTGAATTCTTAAAATGATATTTAATCATAAAAAAAGAAAGAATTGAGATTGTTAGCATGATGAAAATATGTTAAGAGAGAATGGACAGAAAATGAGTGGGTCACACCATTATTCTTTAAAGATGTCTCTCACGCATAAGGCTTCTTGTTTCTTGTGAATTTGGATTCACATTATTTTGTGATCGAAAGAAACGCCATAATTACATCTTCAGATCCAAACCCCACTTTTTGTTGTCCAACACAACATATAGGGACACATGCAACCAATCTCTCCTTAACTTAAATGCAAATTTGTCTGTTTACCCATGAAAATGACCCTTTTCTCTTTCAAATGTTTATCATAAATCCCACTCTCACCAATAACTTCAAATAACTTTTTATTTTTTATCTACCAACAACATTTCTACATATAATTTTAAACCACGGTTTTTGGTTGAGTGAAATAGCTATTTATCTTCTACTTTGCACACACTGAACCGCTGGTTTTAAAATAAACCCACAACGTTTTAAACAAAGTCTAATCATTAAATAACATGTTTCTTAAGAATCCATCAACATCGTTTTTACAAACTGAGTGTATTGTTTATGGTAAACGATCTGGTTTGAGAGAAATAAGACCATTATGCGCTAAAATTTAGTATTCAAGTGTTAAATACAGTTCCGTATTCAACTACTTAATACGATTTTGTTTTACATTCTCATAATTTTTATTTTTAACCAGCGTCTTAATAATTTTAATTAATATAAAAAAAGACATTTTATTCTGTCATAACTAAGCCAAAAGTTTAAATTTCAAAATTCATTTGCTTGGTAAGTAGAGGTAATTAAAATTAAACATTCAGTGTTTAGAAGCAGCCAGGTTGTATAGACAAGACCAAGAAAACAAACAAAAAAGTAGAAGAAATCCTTTCTTGACTAAAATGGTTGGTATTAATGCATTTCACCAACTTGTTATCTGATTGTCCCATTCAAATATGGAAAACCCATCATTTGCTTCCTTTATCGATATAGTCATTCATCTCAAACTTTAACTTTAAATTAAACATCAAATTTACGCTTATTAAAATTACACTCTTACCTTTTTCTTTCATAACAATAGTCTTAGGGTAATTTAGTTTGAAGTATTGGCAAACATGTGCTGTTTATGAATATTATTACACTTATTAATAGTAATAATAACAATAATAATAATAATAATATTTTTTTGTGCTGTTAGTTTATGTCCTTTGGATTATCGGTTAATGGTGACTATGGTGATATGACTTTCATGATGGTTATATCTACTTTTAAAAGTGAATTTGTCGTCATCTTGGGTTCTTTATAGTAAAATCATCATCATATGAGAGTCTTATGTAGGAATAAGTAGCATAGGAAAATTAGTATACAAGTTCTAATATTATTACAACACCTAAAACTATTTGTAATAGGATAACAAGGTAAAAGTTAGGAACAAATTGACGATGGAGTAATAGGTCAATAATTTTATTATTATCTATCATTTGAGAGTGAGTATTTACTCATAAAACAATATATAGTTTTGTTGGAGATTTCACATAAAAAAAAAAAGTATATAACAGGATATAAATGTTACTTTGAACTGCTGTCATAAATGTTCCTAGAAGCAAAGTTTCCATTAGTGAAGTGAGTAAGCATGAATTATTGAGAGATAATGAGGAGGGATTAGATAGAAGGGTGTTAGAAGAAGAAGAAGAGAATGTGATATGCAGAGGGAGAGAGAGAGAGAGAGAGAGAGAGAGAAAGATGTAAAGGAAGTGGGGGAGAGTCGGAATAAATGAGAACACATGCAGGGTTTACAAGTCTTAAAGGGGAAGGAAGATAGAGTCAAAAGTAGGCAAAATAGGAATTGGATGAATATCAAGTATATATACTTCTCTTCTTTTGCTCATTTCCACTTTCGCACAATCGTAGTCCAACTTCCCAAAACCACAACCAATAAATAAACTCATGCATTAATTAATGTCCTTCCGTATGCGTACCATTCAAACACAACTTCAGCTTTTCTGTTTTTTTTTTATTAGTCAACATTAAAAATATATTAATATTGGTATTTTAAAACATTAAAATAAGTGTAAATTTTAAAGACAGAAGAGAAATATAGTATGAAGAGTGAAGCAAAGAATCCAAATTCGGTGCCTTTCTGAATTACAACTCATAGCCGGCCTTTCTTTCTTTCATATTTGGTTTCGTTTGGTTGGCCTTTTCTTTTCAAACATGGAACACAAATTTGATATTGACGCATATACATAACGGTATACCTAGCTATAGGAACATACATTCTTAACCATCAACTTTCTTTTTTAAATAGATATTGCCAAATAAAAAAAAAGAAAAAAAAAAACATTCATTTGTTTGTCGGTAAGAGTTGTCTGTTTGGTAGTACATGCTCTGTTTCTACGCTACTAATAATAATTGGCAGCATTGTTCCTTGAGCAACTAATAGCCACCAGGGTTATAGTAAGTAGTAAATCAGAATTAGATAAACATTTGTGTCACTATGCGCCCAAACATGTGTGATAGATATGATGGGATGGTGTGCATGCCACTGCCCCATCTTTCTGTACTTGTCTATTCATGTTTCGCTACCTTCCTTTCTACCACTGCTATTATCATTATTCACGGAATCTATCTGCATAATGCTACTTTTTATGCTTTATCACTCCTTTCCATTTTATTATTTTTGCATCATCAAAATTTACATTATCGTCTTTAGGTAACAGACAGTTAAAAAACATTTAACATCCTCACTACTTAATTCACTTTTGGTGAATCTTTCAATGTCCCCTGAAGTTTAAAAATTTATACAAGTACTTTTCTATGAAGTATTTAAAAAAGGTAAAATAATGTTCAACATTGTTTTCAGGTCGACAGTTGTTTTCCCACAAGTATCATATTGCTTTAAACAACTTCATATTTAACTCTCGAGCTTTTGTTATGGTATTTGATGTAAAAGTTTAAAAAAAATTATAAATTGTTGATTGAAAAAGAAGAGATAGAAGGAGCACGTGGACGCAGTATATATATGGTGTGATGTGAGGCAGAATCAGGTGTTATTTTCAGACTTTTACGTGAGAAGGAGAGAAGGAGCCGAAACTACAGATGCCGCTCCCTTCAAATCAATCGTCATTCACCAACTTGGTGTGGGTGGATTCCTTGTACTTTATTTATTCTTTTCTTTAGCTCCCCCTAATAATACAAAATAATTTATTCTTTAACAATTACAAGTTTCTCAAAACAAAATTATAAATATTTCATACTTTTATTTTAATAAAAAATAATATTGCATTAGGAATTTTTTATTAACTTTTTTAAAGTTCCTTAATCATTTATGATTCTCTTTTCAGTTTTTTTTTTACTAATTATCTACTTTAACTAAGTTAATTTTCTATTCAAATGCATCAATACTACGCAGATTCACAGATAGTCCGCTACAACTATTAAGTTATATACGTAAACAAAAATAAAAGAAATGCAACAAATAACAAAGAGTTATATACTTTAAAGTTTGATCGTATAATTTTTAATTATTTGATGAATTTTAAAGTTAAGATGAGTATTATGTTATACATAATTTAACTTAAGTTCGTAGATTCCATTTCCTTCCGTCAACTTAAACCGCTGACAAGTTTCTCTTTGTGTATTAGGTTAGTCCATTTTTCCATTCAACGATTCCAACAGAACCAATAGTATAATAATAACAACTTAATTGAATAATAAATAATTCCTAGTAAAATTAAGAAAAAAGAGATTATAAAATTTAACAAAAGAAAGGGAAAAAGAGGAATTAATGCTCTCTTTTATTAATATAATATAATGATAATTCTCAGTTTAATTAATAAATATACCTATTCTTACAGAAGAAAACAATATAAAGTTTATAACGCAAAAATTAATTAATCTTTATCTAAGGGAAAAAAAATTGACACCCCCGACAAGCCTTGTAACCGTTTTTTTTTTTTATCTTGGTTCTACTAGGTACCTTTGACTTTTCTTTGCCAAAGTTTGTATTTACATTTCTATCACCAACAAAAACGGATATCTCCATTGACCACTGACTATTCCGCCACCACTCTCACAGTAGCAGGCAGCCACTCTTGGGAGCCCCGACGATCGGAGTGGCCATCATCTTCAAGCCTAAATACCATAGAAGAAGACTCGTGGTCATGGCTACTTGAATTCAAGTTCTTTCTCAGTTGGTGGAAACTTGGAACCAACACTTTCTCCATCCATTCATCAATGGTGGTTTGGCCTAACCACACTCCGCTGGTGATCTTGTCAAGAGCATCTTCCTGCACTTCAATTGACACCCCATTACCTACAACTGTGGAAAACCTTTTCGCGATGGATGTGGCGAAATTCCTGCGAATTAGATCAAAGTTCAAGGGCTTGAAGACAATAGCGTCGTCTACAGAATCCAAAAGGTCGCGCGGTACTGTTGATAGAGACCCTCCTCCATCGTGATTGTTGTCATCATGTTCAACAGTGAAATCACTTGAATTGAGTGACCCATCTCCCCTGTCGTCCTCTGCAGCAACAGCAGCTTCGTTAAGATCAAACGATAGTCCTGAATTCGCCTCCTTCCGGGGCTTCAAGGACCTGTCTTCATCCGATAGCCAGCTGGGTCTTCGTTTTGATGCTCTCTTGCCCACTGATATGCGTAGTTGCCACCCTCCCTTTGCTAAATTTTCAAGCTTTTCTTCGTCCAGTGGAGACCCATTGGAGAGGTACCTAAGGTCCTCTGGCAAACCATTTGCAGTGAGGATAAGCATGACGTTCCCAAGACTGACTTCACGGCCGTGAGAATCCGGGAACCGGCCTTGTTCCATGGCTCTTCTTATGCTCCCGCGAAGAAGGATGTTGGCTTCATCAATGTCCTCAAGCACGATTACAGAAAGTGGGTTCCTTCTGATGGCCTCTGCTATTCGATCGAGTGCCGTTTTACCACGGAGTTGAGGGGCATCGGAGTCCCCTCCATCCCCACGGCGTTGAGCCAGAGGTATTATTATCGGATTGGACCCCGATACCAGCTCAGAAAGTGCTGCTGCCATTTTCTTCTTGCCAATTCTGTCAGGACCCACGAACAGTAACCACGTGTCACCTTTGGAGCGTCTTTTTCCATTGCCCAGTTTGCACTGGGTCACTGTGGTGGCCACGGCTGACGCTGCATCCTGCTGCCACCAGACCTTTTCTGTCAGGCCTTTCAGGAGTTTCTTGAAAGAGTCCGCATCAAGTAGCTTTTTGCTCTGTAATTCATCGAACTTGTCTTGTGACTCAGAAGAGAGGCAGCTCAAGAAATCATTGATGCCTTCTTTATGTGTTTCTTCTGGAGTGGCATCAGCTGGCTTTGTTTGCCCAAGGACCAGGTCGGTCCTTACCGGACTTTGCTGCGGGCTCATTGCACGCTCTGGTGTGTGGAGTGGCACTGGGTTTGAGCTCAACTGCAAAGAGGTTCCGAGATTTTTATTTAAAGGTATTTTGGGTTGGAATTGGCGTGCCAGCAAGTTCATATTGTATAGGCCAGTCATTGACAAAGGAGTTGGAACAAGTCTCTCTGTGCTCACATTTAGCTGATGGAATTTAGGGTGTAAACTCAAGCAGGCGTCATGCCATTTCTTCTGTATTTCTTGAGTCCTCTTCTTCACATTCACTTCTTGGCTATTACTCTATTTAAAATAAAAAGAAACACATCGGTTAAAAGACATGTACTATTTTCTACGAAACCCACAAAATAACCAATGCAATTGTTTGTCACATTCACCTGAGCCCGATCCATTACTTTGCCGTTATCATTATTAGTTTTAGCATTCTGTAACCACTGAGGGAGGGACGGTTTAGCTGCCTCTGATTTGAGTTCAGTATCTGATTTCTCGGTTTCTTTCAACATTTCTGCTACTTCTCGCTCGCAGTTCTGCATACATTGCGGGCAACAAATTGATACAGCAGCAGGATCTACGTTCTCAGAGGCACGCCTCAGTGGAGAGATAGTTGTAGTTGGCAAGGTCTTTAACGGGGACAAAGACTCGAGCGAATTTCCAAGAATACCATTCGTCCCAAGCCTGGTTTACAAGTAAGTAAAACGGTCACACCACAAGGTAATAGCAAATGCAGGGAACAGAATAACCATGTTCCAGATCACAGGCTAATCAAGCTAACAGTGCTAAGGTAGACAAAAAGCTAAAAATCCTCCTATCTTATATTACTGTCAACAGAAACAGAAACATCACACGTTCTGCATTCGAAATGTCATGCAAGGGAGTTCAAGCAAGCCACCGGTGAAACAAAATCGAAAAAAGAACAGAAACAAAACAGAGTTAACATATCAGACAAGATTCATTCACCAACTAAAATCCCAAGTTTAACCGATTCCATGAAAGAAAACGCTTTAACTCCATTCCATCAAACACGAAAAACTAATCTTAATCATTTAATCTGATCTTGCTATGGAATAACCAGGGAAATAAGATTTTGGCAAGACGGAAATAAAAAAAGAATGAAATTCGATGAAGGCCCTTTCGTGATCAAAAGATGATATGCATTATTAAATTGGTGGAAGCAGAAAAACAAAATACCTGGGAAAGATCCCAGGGAGAGGAGCTCTGGTGGTAATTGGCACTGCCTGAAGATCCCAATCGTTTTCCATGGTGGGATGATAAACCTGGCACCTCAAGTAAGTCTCGCAAGTAGCAGTACCTAACAACCAAAGTCTACCAGCGCCACCTTCACCGAACTTGCTGACCAACCTCCCCATCTCCGCCACCGCTGCACGCCCGGCCTCGGCGAGCGTGAGTTGCTGCATGTTACCCAAACCACCACCCACGGCGAACCCGGCAGGCTGCTCCACCAGCCACTTCAAGTCACCCAAGTCAACGAAAATCCCTCCAGACCCAGAATTCCCAGTCCTCGTCTCAATCAAATCCCCCAACTCCTTCAATCTTGCAGGTATCTGCGCCTTATCAGAAGGAAGCTCCTTCTCCAAATGAATCACGTGAGCATTCGAGAAAGCCCCATCTCCCAATTCCTTGTTCTCAATCTTCTTTATCACCTCCTTGATCGCAGCCTCGGGCTCCGATTCCCCCACCAAGATCGGGTTCCTCTTCTTGGACCTCAGCAATATGTCCACAATTCGTTTCGCGTCATCGCCCCTGTGCTGCGCTGCACTCCCCTGCTGCTGTTGTTGCTGCTGCAGACGCGGGTTCAGATATAAATTCCGGCCGGTGGCGGAATTCGACGGAGCCACCGCGCTAGGCCGGAATCCCAATCCGGAATTGACGGTGGAGGGGACGGCGTTAAGGGACTGTTCGATGGTGGCTTTAACGGCGGGGCTGGAGAAACTGGCTTCGCGCATGACCCTGCTCACGCTGGGGTCGTCGAGAATAGATATGATTAACTGTTCGAGCTCCACTTTGACGGCGAGGAGAGGCTGCTGCTGCTGCTCCGGGTAGCCGCGGCGCTGGTGGGCCTGAGCCCGCTTGAGGGCCGCCATCAAGGCATTGGAGATGGGCGGCTCCATGGAGGAACCGGTGTTCTGAGAAGTAGGCAACCGCTCCAGAGCGACGCTGAAACATAGCTCCAGGGCCCTGCACTGAAGGGGGTGAGAGGAATTGGGGTGGGATTTTATGCAGGCCTGGCGGAGGAAACCGGAGGGGGAGGCGAGCAGCGTGGCCGCCACGTGGAGAGGCGTTGTCTGGCCGTGGTTCCGGCGGCCTGCCTCGGCGATGGAGTGATTGAGAACGCTGGCCGCCTCCGGCGTTAGGGTTTGCTGGATGGTGCTTAGTCCGGCTCTCATTTCACGAGTGGAATTGAATTGTGCAGTGTTGGTGAGGGTGGAGCAAAAGGAAAAGTGGAGAGGATTTGATTTGGGTCGGGTTGAGATTTGATGAGATTGGATTGGATTGAATTGGAGGAAGAAAGGTGATGAAGTAGGAGAGAAGGAAGAAGAAATGGAGAATGGATGTGAATGGTATCGGAGAGGGTGCTTTGTTTGCTTGACTTTATGGTATGAGAAAAAGGAGAGTAATGTGTGTGAAACTTACACTTGGGTTCTAAGGCTATTGAGCCCTGAGTAGAGGGAGAAAACGAAATTAGTGTGTGGCCAGATAAGATAAGAACACTTCAATATAGACAAATTCACATTTTCAAGACTCCAAGGAACAACTGGATGGGTAGGCAAAACAATCAAACACAAGCTTTTTACAAACACAAACAAAATCAACACTCTAATACCATGCCCACCCCTACTAGCTACTTTCTCTCTCTATCTATCTCTCTCTCCATCTGTCTCTCGCTTCCTTCCTTCCTTTTAAGCTTCCTTTCCTGTGTGGGATCTCTCTCTCTCACTTTCTATCCTCCGCTAAAAAGGCTCTTTAGAATTCGGGGAATTCAACGCCAAAAGGAAATATCAGATCCCCTCCCTCACCTTTCCTCTTTCACAACATCCCTATCCTCTTCTCTCTCCTCATTCTCTATCTCCTTCCATCTCAAACAATAACCAATCTCTCATTAACATGGATACATACATGCATGCGCGAGGGCTCAGGACCGTGAATATAAAGCTATTCCTTTTCCATCAACTAACCCAACTTAACTAATTAATCTCACCCTACAGAAATATTATTCTATTCTAATTATCCTCCACTGCACAACATCAAGGTAAAGGGAGGACAAAATAAATAAATAAATAAATAAAAAGACGGTTTCTTTATTGTGGGAAGAGAAAGACACGGAAGTAGAGAGAATTTCTAGTAAACGGAGAATTGATGGATGGATGAAAGTAGTACTATCGGTTGCAAGGATTTCTGGAAAAAATGCTTTGTGGACAGAGTAATCTGCTCTCCTTTTTGTGTCATCTTTTTCCTCTCTCTCTATTTTAATATTATTAATTTAACACTTGCCTTTCAATATTTCTTGTCTGCAATTTTTTATAATTCAATTTAAAGGCTAATTTGTCCGGACTCAACAGATCGGTTATTCTAAGATGGACGAAGCCAAAACACCTTTTTCGCACAACACACAGATATATGAATATTATATTCTCCATCACCCAATATATTTGGTATTATTAATAGAGAAGTGAGATTATCATTTAATAAAGTTAATGAGATGGTAAATAAGAGTAATTAATTAAAAGATGTATTATGAAATAACAGAGAGGCGTGTCTGGTAAAAGAATACTAGGACTACTCATTGGATAGAGAAATGTAAAAACTAAAAAGAAAGATGATGATGGGAGAGAGATAGTGAGGAGTGAGGTCTTGGGAGTTTGGATTGACTGCCTTTTTAGTTTTTATCTCTCTTTTCTCTCTCTGATTGCTTTTGTTTTGTTGCTAGTTTGTTAAAACTGTAACAAAAGAGATTAAGCGTATGCATGAGTCCCACGCATGCAGTGGAAGGTTGATGACACGACCCAAGAGACATTGGACACCTATAGTCACTGGGTCCCTTACGCGCCTAGGAAATGTGATAGTAACTGCTGCTGTCTCAATCCTCAATTTTGCCTTTCAACCAATTTTCTGCTTTTCACACGCAACACCTACAAAAGGTATCTCCCCACTTTCACCTTTTTCATACTTAAATTACTCTCTCTCTCTCTCACTTTATCTCAAGTCCAAGGCTACGTGATCCTTTGGCAAGTTACCATTACCGCATCAAAACACATCCACCTATTATTTCTTAAGCTAATCCCAATTAATTATTCTAAACTTTTCTCATCACTCACTCTAACTATTTTTTTTTCCAACATTTATATTTTAAATCAAGTGTTAAGTATATTAATATATTTAATGCTTTCAATATATAAAAGCATTTAATCCTTTATAAACAATTAACTTTTAAGTGATATTAATACGAGTTTTCCTCTTGTCATGAGGTTCGGGTTCAATAAATTATACTTCGGAATCACGTTGTTGCATGACTTATGTAGCTTTGCCTATGGATGGACCATTTATACATATTCACTTAGAATCTCACCTTGCATGTAAATACAGAAATTGAATATTATAAAGTATATTTGATAAATTTGAATGAATTATTACCTATATGAATTAGTGGTTAAAAAGAAGAATTGTGAAAAGAAAAGAGAAAGAGGATGAGCACATTAAATGCATTGAAAATGGTTGAGGCCTAACCTTCCCAAGCCACAGCCGCCCAATAATATCTGGCATTAAATTCAGTGGACAAATTCAACTTGGTTTTATATGGACCGACCTTCATTCAATCCGATAAATAACAATCTTCTTTAAAGAAGAAAACGACCTCGTATTACACCTTCTTTTCATTTTTAACCTCCCACATACCAACTTCCAAAAAACTAAAATAAAATACCAAAGCTATTATTTTCATCATTCCCCCTCAAATAAATTATTGGTTCCTTTAATAAATAAATAAATAATAAAAAAAAAAAACACATTCCCCTTGTTTAATATTTCGCATAATAATCACAGGAATGACTAAAACTTTTAATTTTAAGAAAGTACGATCACATCTGGCAAATCCTGTCACTCTTTTAACCCATGTATGTATTTTACTTAATGCGGATGAGAAGATCCAAATATAAAATAAAATAAAATTGTTCTCACCTAATATGTATGTATGTACATGTATGGGATCATTAATTGGTATCCATATCAAAAAGTTATTCTGCATTAGTGTACGGACATTTTCCTTTACGAAATAAAAACATAAAAGTGTATGACTGATTAATGCTACAAATTAAATATACAAGATCTTGAATCAATAATCGTTCCATTAACATAATTTAATCACAGGAATCACTCAACAAAAGCCTCCTTATATTAAATGAAAGTTAAAATGCTCCATTAATTAAGTCTAAATAATTAAAACGACAAGATTTTAAATAATTAAGTTAAAAGTCTTACTCCTTCCCAATATGTATTAAGAAAGTAAAATAAAAAAGAGGCATTTGAAGATAAGAAATGATAAGGAGTGCTATAACACTAATGATAATGGTGATTATGGAAGTGTGAGGAAAAGAATATATAAATAATAAAAAATAATAATAATAATAATAATTGAAGAGCTTTTGGGATTCCGAACTTTATATGACAGAGGGTAGCTTAGCCACAGACACACCAAACAACTTTTTAAGAAAAGCTTACAGAAACCCAAAAAATAATGAATCATCATAGTTCCTTTTTGTAACGCACGCCCTCCACCCCTTACTTTTTTCTCTTTACCTCTCTCTCTTTCTATCGCACTTTTCGCGTTTTTCGAGTTTACAACTACTTCTACCTTTATACGCACCCACCGCTGAGTTTTCTCTCTCTCCTCATTTGTCTCTTTTCCACAGCCTTTGCTTCCTCCGCGGTTCATTCATGTCTCAACCATTTTTGTACTCATTGCTCTCAGCTTCCCTTTCATCTTCACACACACGGTTGCCATGGCGTCATACTCCTCCCCGGTGGGGACTACCTTCACTTCTCTTCTTTTTCTTTCAACAAAACAAAACACACACTACCTCCACACAAAGAACAAAAATTGATACTTTAATAATATTTTTTTTGACAACATTTTAATATCGTTTTCTTATTGATTTATAATTATTAATTATTATTAATTATCAAATAATTTTAAATTAATCACAGAATAACACAATGTTAAAATAATGTAAAAAAATATTGTCAAAATATCATTATTTCTCCACAAACAATCATCTCAATTCTATTTTTTTTTTCTTTCTTTTCTACTAATATAAATCATTTTCATCCTCTCTTCTCTTCTTTTTTTTTTTACTAACCAATATTTTTACCTTATTTTCTTAAAATATAAATATATGCATAAAAAAACTGACAATTAAGATAGTTTTGTCCTTTAACCAATATATACATTTCATTTTTCTCTTCTCCTTCTAAAAGTGGATGGAACATGTTTTGGATACGACCCATGGCTAAAAAAATCAGAAGAAATAGAAGGAAGACTGTTTTCCCTTCCAAAAGTGGTTGGAACATGTTTTGTGTATGACTCCTAACAATTTATTTCGTCTAGGAAAATTCAAAAGAATACTTAGTTTTCACTTTTGGTTGTGTACAATGTGAAAGGTATATCCCAATGACATAAGTGTTTGAAATAAAAAATTGAAATAATACGTCATTTCAATATTTTATTTTTTAAATAATTCTTTTTTTTTTCTCTTTTCCTTTCAAGAGTGGTTGGAAAAGGTAAAACTCTTAACTAACTTTTATTTTTCATTTTCGGTCTATAAAAGCCCAAACAATAGAAAGATGGATAGTTACGTTCTTTATTTTCGGGTAATAATATCTCCTCCTCCCACTTACAACCATAAACAAAGTACCAGAGAGCTTATAAAATAAGTTTTTAAAACTATTATCTCTTGGAGTTAGTTTCAAAAGGAGTAAATATGTGTATAATTTTTTACCTTTTTAAGAGAAATATATTTTTATTTCTGTCAAAATTAAGGAGTCAATAAATTATGTAGTAGAACATGTTAAAAATAGAATTATCTTCAAATAAATACTTTGGTTCACTAATGATTATTTTTTAAGTATATAATGATATTTTTATATTAACGATATGACATCAATGTTTACGTATGTAATTAAAGGTTTTCATATTTTTATAAACAAAAAACAGTTTACTTATATGATAGTTAATTTATTTTTAATTCATAAAAGATAATACAAGTGATTTAATGTTATTCTTATATATATTTATTTGAATTCTTTTAAATAAGTTTATCTGTATTACTTAAAGTATTGTTTTTATTATGGGTTTGATGTGATATATTTTTTTATTTTTATTTTTTTTAATAATTTTTCATATAATAAAAAATAGGGTTAAATATGTTTTTCGTCCCCCAACTATTGGTCGTTTTTGTGTTTAGTCCATCTTTCAAACTATAGTACAATTTAGTCCTTCAACTTTAGAAAACTCTGGTTTTAGTCATTTTTACCAAATTTTGTTAACTTTATTTGTTGTTTCAAACGCGTTTCTCAGTTAACATTGAAGCAAAAACGTGTCAAACAGTATAAAAAATCCAAATCCTATAATGTAACGTGCTTGAAACAACAAATATAGTTTAAAAAATTTGGTAAAAAGAACTAAAACCATAATTTTCTAAAGTTGAAGGACTAAATTGTACTATAGTTTGAAAGAGGGACTAAACACAAAAACGACCAATAGTTGGGGGACGAAAAACATATTTAACCCTAAAAAATATTGATGGATTTTAAAGTGTGAACATAATTATATTAAAGTTCATCTACCATGACCTTATTTAAAAATAATATTTTTATAATGTTATTCTAATATAAATAAATTTTCATCCAAGTTCAAGTATAAAAAAAAGGATCAAAATTTATTTAATACTAATATTTTAAAAATATAATTGTTGATAAACCTATAAATTACTCTCAAAAAATATAAATTGAATAAAATTTAAGAAAAAAAATCATTAATTGAAGTGGAACATTCAATTTCTTCATATTTTTATATGTTGTATACAAAAGGAGACATTTGTAAATAATTTAATAGAAAGTTAATAGAAGATGACATAATAAATATATGGGTAAACTAAATGAAAAAGAAAACAAAGATTTTGATTTCATCTTTGTTTTTTGGCACGTGGAGAAAGGCTAAGACAAAAATATTTGACACCAAAACGTGTGAAGTTACGGAATCATGAATCATAGATCATACAATTACATCAATCAACAACAATTTCCTATTTATTTTTACACTATTTTGATGGAAGAATAAATTCTCTTAATGTTAAATGTGATTAATATTGTTCGATTCAGCTTTTAGATCCTTATAAAGTCATAATCACTCTGTATCGAATAAAATATACTTATCCAAATAAAAAAACAAGTCTGGAATCTAAATTCAGTCTAATATCTTAAAATAGCTTCTTCTTTCTTTCATTTTTCACAACTTTCATCCCATATATATATCAAAATCATAATAAATTTGTCCTTTGATAAAAAAAAAAAGGTAAATCAGTCAGATAATTACTTCAAAAACTAATAAAATATTTAATAAATTAAAATTCTAACTTTTTAAAAAATCCTTATAAACTATTTATAATTTCCTTTTTATAATACACAAGAACATCCCACTACTTGATATACATTATTAAACTTTCAATTTAAGTATGATATCTTTTTACTTAAACTTTTTTATATTTTTTTAGTGTTACGAATTTATAAATTCATATTTTTCTTATTTTACTATTGTCAAATTGTACTATTATATTTTAAATTTGATTTTTATATACTTTTTACCAAAACAACTGTCTTTAAAACATTAGTTATATAACCTAAAAATCATATCAGTTGGATACGAGATTTACTTTTAATTTGTTAGTTAAAACGAAAAAAAAAACCTTTAAAACAATGAATTTAAATTAGAATATTCTTATCAATTGAAAATCATAAGAGAAAAATCACCATTATCTATCAAGAAATAGAGACATTGGACTAATAGAGATCTTGTTTGAGAATAGATAAATAATAATAGTAATAATATTTTTAGTCCTGCGACTAATAAGGGACGTGAATGATTTTTTTTTTTCAAAATTAATATTGTCAGTATTCTTCATTCATAACATAAGAGAAATGATTATGTTATACTCCTTCCCTCCCTCAATCACAAGATATTATCAAATAGAAACATGAAACTCAATATTATATTAATATATATTATTTGATAATAAATATTAATAAATAATTAAATAAAGAAGGTTTAATAAGCCGAAGATATATACTAATTGTTTAATAATTACCGAAATTATTTAAAAATGATTTAAAATTAGTGTTTAGTTTATGTTAATCAGTGACATTTTAACCTATAATTAGCCATGTTATTCATTAGCATTATGGAATAATAAAGTAATTTCTATTAAATGTATGCATAGAAAATTTTAGACTAATAATATGCAAAATAAACTCTTAATACTATTAAAATTCTTCAATGGATTGTCGTAAGATTGTCAAAGTCAACTCTTTCGAATATTTTGTCAACGAGTATTCATCATCTAGTTGAAAATAGGTGTTAGAAAGACTGGGAATAGTATAACATTAGGTTGAAACTAAACTAATTATACAGGTTTTGTTTATTTTTTATATATAAAACCGAAAATCCATAAAAAGGTTAAACTAAACTAATACATTTATTGAATTCGAAATTAGGGTGAATAGAATAAAATATAATGTTAAAATAAGAGTGATCATTCAATAAATGTGAAAAGTTGAAAGAAAATGAAAGATTTAAAAAACTTGTCAGGGAAGACAGTCAAAAAGAAAATCATTTGGCACAAATTGTCGACGTTAAATTATAATCTTTTTTAAGTTAGAAGCATAATTTTAAAGTTCGATTTAATAGAAAAATAATGCAACTAAAATGAAGTAGGCTAACTCTTAGCCATGTGTCGTTTCAGTATACATCAATGACACCTTTTGAGATGTATTGCTTTCATTTAATTATATTAATGGCTATTTTGACTCATCATGTGACATGTTTGTAAGAGTACATTATTTTATTATTAAATAAAAAATCGAAAAAATTTATAAGAATTAAGATTAATATTTTTTTACTAAAGTTAGTATTTATTATACTTATATATTCACTATCAAATACACAACGATCTACAAAATAATTATAATAGCATTTCATTGATGTAAAATTTTATTTATTTGTAATATATGTATTGTATTCCTTTTACATTATTATGTAAATTTTATCATTGGTAGTTGTGTTTGACTGGTGTACAGATGTATACATAAATACTCTTTGTTTGATATCATGAAAATGGGATTTGAATGAGAGAATTTTGTTTAATTTTTTGTATTGGTATAAATATTATAGTTGGATTTAAAATTGAAGACGTTGAATTTGAGAAGAGAGAGAAAATGGGGTTGTTAGCTGTGAAGGTGGGAAGAGAAATTAATGAGAAAAGGGTGACGCGTGAAACATTAGTCCTTTCCTCTTTTGGCGACCCACAGAAAAGTGATACTTTGGATTTGGCTTCGATATTGGGAGAAGCGGAATAGACAGTAGCTCTCAACTTTTTGCATTTATTATCTTCTTTCACCCCTCAACCATCCTTATCTTCTTTTTTTTCTTTTTTTAATTTCCTTCTCTTTCTCTCAAATATTCATCATTATATATTTTAACTAAATACTTTTTCTTTTCAAAAATTGAATATACTTTAAAATAACTTGTTTACAACATAAATATGTCTTTATTTTTCATTATAAATGAACTTTTTTTCTCCAAATTTAGAAGTTTATAAATAATCAAGTGATAAATATGTAGGAAATATAGTTAAAAAGTTATATTGTTTCTGTTTTACTGCAATGTAAATTAATTGAACATTGTTAGGTTTTTATGCTCGATGATTTGATTGTAATTTGTGATGTATTATTTATTGATTTGTGTATCTATTTATCTCTTATATATTTAATAGGAATATGTGTATATTATTATATAATGACCATTATATGAATATTTAGATGGAATGAAACATTAGGATATTTTAGAAGTGGTAATGGGTTAAAACTAGTGAGACTTAAATATTTTTAGTATTATATTTTTATTATAAATTGTTTTGTTATAAATTGTTTTATTATTATCAAATGCATAATTTTTTTAGAAATCACTTTTTTAAAATTTTTTGTTTTCTCTTTAAAGGTTTTTGCATCTTGTTTATTTGTTTGAAGATCGGATACTGTACGTGTCATCTTCATAGTAATATCTTTAAGTTTACTCGATCAGTTTCTCAAAAAGAGTAAGTTAGTTTTCTACTTTTTTTCTCTGGTTTTATGTCTTCCAATGTATGTGAGGTTTCGTTCTATCACATGTGTGGTTTGAGTATTCTTTAAGGTTTTTTATTGATCAGTGCTTCTAACAGTATCACAATCATGATTTTGTGATTTATAGGTGCAGATAAAGCTTTTTAAGCTGCAAAAACAATTTAGGGACTTCTGAAACAATTTGGTCTTCTAAAAAGGTAAGGAAAACTAATATCTTATATTTAAATATTTATTCAAAAATCTGATCATAGAATTGTTTAAATTTTATTACATTATGGAATGTGTGTTTTATTGTGAGTGATTGATGATATTGGTACTATAATGGCTGAACGTGAGATATGGTTTGGTTGTATTGAAGGTAATTGCAAGAATGTGTGTGTGTGTATGTATATGTATATATATATATATATATATATATATATATATATATATATATATATATATATATATATATATATATAGAGAGAGAGAGAGAGAGAGGGAGGGAGAGAGAGAGAGAGAGAGAGAGAGAGAGAGAGAGATGTGCATGGATTTTTATTGGTGCATGGGAATGAAATTATAGGAAAAGTGTAATGATGGGTTGTTTAGGTTATAGAAAAAGGAAATTTGAAATAGTGAAAAATTTAAGCAATGATCAAATGGGAGGAATAAGGTATTTGGGAGTGTTTTATGATCAATTAGAACTTGTCTAGGCTACTAGTTCAGTTAATTATGATGTAAAATGAGTTAGTGGTTGTCATCCCGAGTGTTGTATTTTTTAGGTTCCAATTTTATGAGTTTTGAATATGTACAATCTAAAGGAAGGGAGTAGGAACTCAGATGAACATATGGGTTTGTTTCTTGGTGTATTCTAAACCTGTTTGAACCTTGAGTATGTCAGAAAATCTTATATAAAACTAGTTGATAGTAGAAAGGGAGGATTTAACATGTTTTGGCTTGTTTTTAGGAGTTTTGAGTAATAGAGTTTTGCATTAGATGTTTTGAGCTAAGTGTAATGATTGAAAGTGTATTGTTAAGTTCACTAGAACTTGTTCAAGCCATTAATTGTAGTACTTGAGTGTTGCAATAAATATAATTAAATTTAGTGAAAATTCGATTTTGGATAGACATTTAAAGTTATGAATCAGATTTATTTTGGTAATTGATAGTTTTTTTAAGTTAACATCTATGTAACGTTTTATTTTAATAATTTTATCCTACTAAAATAGGATATTGCATGTATAAATATACATAACTAAATGTATTTAATATTATTAAGTAGAAGAAAAAATGTCTCATGTCTTTTGTTAATTTCATTTTGTTGTAGTATTATGATTAGTATTTTCTTTTCAATTTAACTTTCGTGTTCTTTCTCCCCAGTTAAGAAAAAGTGTAGAAAATAGTTAAAATATTTTTGTAAAATTGAAAACAAAATTGTACTGGAGGATCCATCAAACGGTTATACCCAGACGAAATAAAGGTAACGATAAAGTGGGATGGCTGTAAATGGTAAGTAAATTCACAATTAAATAAGGTAAAACGGTGGTGATTATAGGTGATTAGGCCTTGATTAAGGTCTTGCTAATCAAAGCCCATGACCAAAAATATAAGTACATGTCAAAGGTAAGAGGTAGACACCCCCATTAATTGCGCATTTAGTACAGTACTCAAATTACCGAGAGGATTATTACTTACTTTGGCATCAGATAACCTTTGACAGGTATCCCTCCCGTTGGTAGTTGGTAGATAAAAGATTGGAAAGCAGGATAGTAACTGAACGGAGCTTTGAGAAAATTGTGCAAGACTTAGGTGACTCGGCCTCGAATATAAAACTTAAATACAATAATTAATATTATATTTAATTTTTCATTGAAAACATAGATCCATGGAAAAATAATATTATTAAGTTATTTATAATTTTTCTCCCCTGCTAACTGTACTCAGAGATTAAGTTATTTATAATTTTTTTCAAACGGGAAGATGAATTTCCGGTGTAGGAGTATGAGTTAAGAAAATTAGTAGTTTATTTTTAGTTTTAGTTTTAATAATTAAACATATATGCTAAATTTCATGCAAATTATGTATTTCACAAATTTATATAATAAAAAAAATTAAATATGAAGGAGAATTTGTACTTATTTCCAATTAAAAAATCTATTTTATTTCCCATAAAATAGATTTTTACTTGACTCGTGCACTAATAAAAAAATGTAAAATAAATATATATCTATGGATAAAAGAATTATTTATATTATAATTCTAAAGATTTGTCGTTAACAAAAACAACATAATAAAATGTTGACTTTTTCTTTGAACTTAAAACGAATAATTTTTTAACGAATTTAAAAAATATTATAATGCATTCATACATTTATAATTTGAATAAAAATGTTGAATAACAGAGGACTAAACAATTATAGATTATTTAAAAAAAAATCAAATAAACTAGAGCACGAAATCATTAAGCAATATGCTAGAAAGGGATACTCTGCAAATTGTTTAAAAGATTCAACTCACATGTATATATCACACATGATCACAGAGAAACATTACCTTGACTTAAGATGAATAATAAATTAATGTTTATGAAGCTCTTGTACGATTTTCTAATTTTATACTCTCCAACATCTTTTACAAACATTGACCTGATCTTACAAACATTGGACTTGGTTCATTCAACCTATTCAAGATCCCATCCCATCCAGAATATTCTACTTTTTTGGCTTAATTACACAAAAAGTGGATATTATCTTTTAATTAAAATTTCCTAGATATACTTAGAAATCAAATACGAAGTAATACAAGTATGAGATTAAATTATTTATTCATCTCAGTAATTTTCATTGTCATGACAATTATTATGAATTTACATCTTGTTTGATTAGAAATGGATACTTAAAAACAAAATTATATAATATTTCAAGGTGCATGGTTTCCACCATGGAACATGATTTTTTTTTCCTGTTTGTTAAGAAAAGATCATTGAAATGAGATCATCGTTGAAAGATAAGTTATAATAAAATACTTTCTAATGCAAATCTACAAATCCAAAATCCATGTCTTGTTTATTTGTTTCCTTAATTACAATTTATCACATCGATTTAAGAGTTCGCTTTTTTTTCTTCTTATTTGACAATAAGTTAACATAAAGAATTATTATGGAATTTTGTCTTTTAATAAATGAATGCTACTCTCGATATGATCAATAGGTGATTTTGACAAAGTCAAAGTTATTCACGGTGATAAATTATTTTAAGAAGATGGTGAAAAGTTTATGAAGATAAGAAGGAAATGATAATCAAATAAGGAAAAGGATCTTTCTTGAAAAAAAAAATACACTGTAAAAATAAAAATAAAAGGAATCATGAAATGATCAAAGGTAATATGGATAACCAAAATGAAAAAGGAAGTGCAATTTGAGATGTGAATGCTAATATAAATTGACAAAATAAAATAGACATATTAAAATCAATTATTAAATCCATTATTAATGAATTAATTTAATGTAAAATGTAGAGATAAAAATAATATTGTAAATATTAGAAATTATATTAGATCGTTTAACCGATCTAATTTATACGTATTAGATTGGATATAAAGGAAATTTATCTAATATGTATATATTAAATCAGTTAAAAAAAACAATGAATCAAATTAGTATTCTTTTTCATCATGTCCAAATTCATAATTTATAATTATAAGAATAGGAAATGGAAGAAATAATACAAGGATTGTAACACAATTTTTTTAGTTGTGAAATTTCATCATTAAATTTTTTTAAATACAATATTAATAGATATTTTTTTAGTGGTGATTGTGGTGGTGATAGTAAGAACACTGATACTTATATGTAAACATGACTACGATAATTAAATCATATATCAACAACAATGTTATTTATCAAAATCTAGTAAGGGTGGCAAAAATTACATTATGAAGTTTGAGACAAATGAAGAGATGGTGAAGAATGTGATAGGTAAAAATAAGAATAAGATTATTTCTTACAATGATGTAAAATGAAGAGGCAAAACTATCATCAAAGAACTACAATAAAAAAAAAATGGGTGAACATAGAGGAACCGTAATGTTAACTAGGAAAATCAATACATTGTTCAAAGCTCAATTGACCATTCAATACAAAGAAAAAAAGAAACGCAACGAAAATATGAACAAGAAATATCGTAGAAAGCACTTGAGCTGTTGTCATATCCATTACATGATGACAATTTATGATAAGGCAGAAGTTTAAATGCAATCATTATTGTATTGTAGTCAAGACGATAAGTCTGATATATTTTTAAGCAAAAAAATTAATGGATAAAATATCGATGAATAACTTTTGAAGAATCATTGTTGTGTATTTATCATTTTATATGAGTGTTATAAAATCATTATTTTTAATTAAGAAACAAAATTAAAAATAGTTTATATTGAATCTATTAAGATACTAATTCAAAATAAAATAATACATGTCAACTAATTATAAAAGAAATAATGTTACCTTACCTATAAATACAAACTCAAAAATTTCAAATATCAACTAGAAGGATTTGAAATATAAATATTTCAATTTTCAATTATTATTTAAAAGTACATAAAGTACATAAAGTATTAAAAATATAAAAATTTCAATTTTCAATCAACTTATTTAACCAAATAGTTTATTGAAATTTTCACTTTAATTTACATTGTGTTTCTTTTAATGAATGTGTTGTGCACCATGTTAGAATAGCGAGGAATGAGTGTGTTTATTTGGGATGACTTAAGGGTATTTAGAAAGATTATTTTGAGTGAAGGGTAGGATGGAGAATCCTTGACAACATAAGGGGATTGCAAAGGAAAATGAGGTCAACAAGAGTGATTTTACACAAAAAGTACTTTTAAACATTGAACATCTAAGAAGATCCAAGAAGGAAGAAAAAAATAATACCAATTATGGATTAACCCAACACAGAGATAATAATAATAATATATATTAATTTTAACCATAAAAGAAAAATAATAATATTACAATTTAATCTATTAATTTTTTTTTATCTTCATAAACTTTAATTTTAAATATCATCACCTTCACATCTAAATCTCTTAAAATAAATAACATAAACTTTATCTTTAAAGTCATTCATTTACTTCTCATCAAATCCATCAATAAAAAGTGAACAAAGCCTAAAAATGAAAAAAAAATAAATAAAATTGATGTACCTAACTATAAAGTCAAATTGTAACAAAATTAATCTAGATCTTTCCTTAAGGTTTATCACTTTATACAAAAGTTTGATTCAATTCAATTATATTTAAATGAGATTAATTACGTTGAACTTATAAAAGGTGTATCTTATTTTATGAAAGATTATTTCGCATAAAAATTTGATACTGCTTGCTTAAGTATATAAATGTTTTTCGAGGTGATGTGACATGTAATTGAGAATAAATTTACAATTACTTGCTGCCGTAGACATATTTGTCTTCTGTAAAGTATATTACAAATAAAAGTTCATTAAATAAAAATGAAATTTTAGAATTTTTGTTGTTTATGATGAATTGTAGTAAAAAAAATATATTTTAAGAGATAATGTTTAATTATTATTATTAACATTTATTTCTAAACTTAAGAAGAAAAAAAAAAAGTCAAGAAAGGCAGACACACTTTATTTTGTCTTGGATACAGGTAAAGAACAATTGGTCGTGTTTTAACAGTGAGTGTGCAAAGAATCCAAAATAGGAGGCTTGTTTTAACTTTAAAGAAGTCATAAAAGCATGAAGCATCGGTTTATGTCATTGATTGCATGCGCTCATCAAAACTCAATTTTCGCCTAACTCATCATTATTGGGATGCAACTGCGGGGAAGACCAGTATTCCATTCGTCACCTCTCATCACATTAACTTCTTCACTTTCCACCTTTCGTTACCAATTTTTCATCTATTAATAACACATAATATTATCATTATTTATTATTTAACTCAAATACCCATCAGGAAAATAGTTGACTCGTTTGTTTTTTTAGTGATGCCAAGCAAAGGAATGAGCTCAACTAGAAAAAAATAGTTATTCAGAAACTATTTTAATTAACGTGCGAATTGAATGGCTGAAAAAGATAATGTTAAGGGACAATAATAATGCGCGAGAGAATGTGTCAACAATGTTTTGTCCTCATTATGCAAATTGGGCACCTTAATTGATTGAGTTTGAACGCAAATTTCATTGGGTGAGAATGGAAAGAAGAATACAAAGGCTTGAGTGGAACAATGAACATTAGCCAGAACTTTTTTTTTTTTTTTTTTTGACTATTTAAACTTTGGCTGTTTTGTCTCTAGCAATAGCATTTATATTAAGTATGATGCCGTAATTATTTTCTCCATTTGAAAAGACTTTAGGTGATTTCATGAGCCTAACACAACACTTTTTTGTGAATCTCTCTTTTCCCTTACACCAAAGCCGTGTTTCTTTTGTTTACCATCATTTTACTTCTTCTCCCTCTCCAGCACATTCAAATTTCAATCTCTTTCTAAATTATTTACCTCAGTATGATTGTGAAAAGGTGTTGTTGCTTCTTAGTTGGTTTCTTCACAAGAGAAAAGTTTCCCCACTACAGCCTTTTCAATTCCATTCCCATCCCCACCAATAATAGAGAAACTATGATGATTCCAAGACGCCCGTTATTTTCATCCCTACACCACCACCCTTTGATTCTATTCCAAGGATCCTTCCTCTATATGCTCACAGAACAAACCTTAAATTACTTTTAAACATAACACAAACTTTAATCATACAATTAGTGAATTAGGTTCGATATTTGTGATGAAAATTAAAGAAGAAAAGCACATTTCCCACAAGTTTAAAAATTTGACATTATGATAGGGTGACAGAGGAAAAGGGTAATTGATGGAATGTAATGAGGCAAAAGGTCCCATAAGACTTTTCAGTATTGCAAGGCAAACCCCACTTTAGCATGCCCTTTTTTTATTATTAAGATATGTAAAAAGTGGATGATAATCATGTCATGAAGGTCAAACTTTAAGCAAACACATAGAGGAGCAAATCACTCACAACTGGGAAGAAATTAGGGCCATCTCCTCTTAAAAGTTTTTTGGTAGCTTCTTGCACTCAAAGCAAGTAGACTTTCCTGCCTCCCCTCAATCTCTTCTTCCACAACTATTCTCCTATCTCTCTCTCTTTTCTTCTTTTTTTTCCCCCTTTTTCAAGTTTAGATTAGAATAAAAGAAAGTGCTCTTGCTTTTTCAAGAGACGAAATCAGTCGGCAGAAGAGCACCAATCAAGCTAAACAAGACCGTTGGTTCCCCCTTTTCGCAGAACAAGAATTGTACCATCATTTCCTTTTAAAAAGGAGCTATACGGTGAAAATAAAGTGTGAACAAGATGTTTTTTTCATACACCCATCTCACTCACCTCTCATAATTACCAAAATTAATTCATCTCCACCATTAAATATTTAATGCTTAATATCATTAATGTAAAACTTTATAGGGTTTTTTTTTTTAAGGAGATCAACCAGATATCATTGACACAAAGCTTTTCATACATACACTTATTTAAATCGATCATTAAGACCAATTATTCCTTGTGAAATACAACATAATAACATAATAAAATAGAAGCTTAATCGTTATATAAAGAGTTGGTTTAATCATTTGTCAAGTCTTTATTTTAGATTAAATATCTTTTTTTTTTCATATTTTAATTGGATTTTTATTTTGTTAAAATTGCAATAATTACACGTTAAATTGAGTCTAACGACTTATAGGTAATTCTTATGTGTCTATTTTATTTTACTTTTTTAAAACAAATTAAAAAGAATGAATTATAAATTAAAAAAAAAAATGTATTAAATATGGTTAGAAACGACTGAAATTGTTACAATTTTTATAAAATAAAGATTCAATTCATATTAGAAAAAAGAAATGGAGAAATTTGACATTTCCACTCAATTTTCGTGAATGATTAAGTCTAAATAATTATATAACCTTGAAATAATTTATAAGTTTTTTTTATTCAAATATATGATTTAGTATCATGCTTTAATTCCTAACAATAAAATAAATAATGTATTAATACGTGCGCTGTACTATTTTACATTATATATTGTTACTAAAGTTATATGAATGATTATTTTCGATGAACAGATAGTGTAATAAAATTACAAGTCTGTTAAACTTTTATATTTGCCTTTGTCGTTTACGTGTAAAACGTCCATGTAGTAAAAATCACTTCATATCGGAGAGAATTCTTGATCATAGTGGAAAATAAATAAAATATTAGGGTCAGTCTGGTTGTAGAAAATTGACATGTACGAGATAACGAGTTTCATCATCATTGTCATTATTGTACGCACAAAGATTTTAAAAAATTGGCTTATAACAGATAAAAAAAATTAATAATAATCTCAATGATTAGATCAACATTAATAATTCAAATTATGTGTTTAATTGCAAACAGCCCGCAATCTTTTCATTTAAGAAAGAGAATAACACAAATTGTTCTTAATCTTTTTATTTAAGCAAAGAAAAACACCATCTAATGAAAAATTTAAAATCAAACTTTAATTATTTAAGATGTGATCAACAAATCACAAAAGTCACGAGCAATTCACATGTGAGATTTGTAACTAAATACAGAGTCCGAATCATCATTACTTTAATCTAGCGTTAATTTAATATTTTCATTTATCATAATAATTAACAGGTCTTAATCTGTGAAATATGTTTCGCGTATGATTGTATATTAAAAATCACCCAGGAAGCGAACATTTTTAATCACAGTCATTATATTAAAATTAATGGTTTATGTTTTGAATTTGACATGGGCATTTTTTTTTTTATGGATGAACTGAACAATAATTATAATTATAGTTATTTAATTTAACCCATTTTATGAGATCAAGATTGAAAATAGAGAACAAATGTAACTCAATTATAATTTCAAATAAATAATGAAATATAATTTTTTTAATAATGGAATTTCCTTCTATTTTAACGTGTATTTTATCTATTTATATTACTCCCTACGTATAATACACGTTTACAAAAGTACATATATAATATAACAGAATATTTGTAACATTAAATTTCAAAAAGCTATATGTAGATGCATACATCTTAAGTTTACAAAAATTTAATACATTTAACTATCTTTATGTATTTTTTTTCTACTTTTTATAATGTTGTATGTTTCCCTACCAAATATGATTACATAAATAAATATAACAAATTACTTTAAGCCACAAATACATGAATAACCAACTATATACCAATAAAAATAGTGTAGTTAGTTGCTCTCTACATCTTTTATAAGATTTGTATTTTAACTAGAGTGATTACTTAACTTTATTTATAAAGAGTTTCGATATAATAATCTCATTTAGTTTTTCAACACCTCGAAATCTTGTATATGTGATTAAATCGTCATTAAACATTGGATATTGTATTTTCTTCATAAACTTTGTAGTTAATACTATAACTCTAAAGTCAAAAATATCATCCTATGTATTTTTAACACATACCCATAAAGCATAAGACACCCACAAGAAATAACATAGGCATAAAGACAACATATTCATATATTACATTATGTCAGAACAATAGTGATGCAACTATTCTTTATTGTCAAAAAAAGATTAAAAAATAATTGATTCTAGAGATATAATTTTTTAATAAAATAAAAAATAAACACCCATAATTTATTCATAAACTTCTTTTATATATTTAAAAAATTATCCCTATAGATTTTTCTGGTCTTAAAATATGCCAAAAATATTGCTGATATTAAAAGGAAAATACAGTAATTCACTTTATGCATCTAATAGTAATCATTAATTATTTTGAGGATTCTTTTCTAACCCTTCACACACGCAGGTTCATGCTTCAACCAAATCATTTATATTGTTCAATCCAACAAGAGACGTATTTTAATATTTTCAAGGGAACATTGTATACAGTAGGAAAAAAAAAACATTTTATATCGAAAATGTGAAGTCGCACATTTTCCGTATTTAATTTATCTATTAAAAAGTAATATCTGTAGGAAATGATATTTTTGAAAAGTTTCGTACAAAAATATTTCTAAAGGCCGAATGAAAATTTATTTGTTTCAAATTAAAATAAAATTTGTGATGAATTATTACTCTCCTTAACTAATTTGATATTAAAATAAAATAAATATTTCAATAATAATATTAATATATTATTTTAATTTCAACAAACAAAATTAAATTGTTTATAGAAATCCTAATTCTTAGGATTCGTATTTTCCAAGGATGAAAAAGAAGTTGCTACCAAACCCTTAACAAGATTAAAGATTTAGCTTCTAGTTAATTTTTTTTAAAACGTAAATATATATTGAGAATGATCAAAATATAAAAAAAAAATTATCATTTACGTCCAGAATTTTCAAAAACAAAATGAATTAAAAAAAAATGAACTCTTTAATTATTAATAAAAACAGACGATTTTGTTTGAAATAAAAAACAAAAGTGAATAGAGTTTTACGCTATTGTTTTTTCTTTTTGATAATATTTGGTGTATATGTTGAGGTAGTTTTAGATAATAAGCAGAGACAGTTTGTTTAAGATATAAAAAATGGTGAAAGAAAATTGAGGCGTCCTGATTAATTGTTTTGATGTATATAAAAGGGTATGTTTTTAGGTTGTAATTGGTGTTTGAGAAGATAAGTTTAGATTGGATGATTTAAGATGAAAAATACTTATAAGGTATTTATGGTTGGAAATCTTACATCGACGTAATATATTAAGTGAGTGTAAATTTTATTTTACAAAATCGATCGATTTTGTGGAATTGAGTGAAGTTTAAATTCACTTTTAACATCTATAAATGGTGTGGGGAATATATATGAATAATTTAACATAATTGCTTCAAATGAGTAATGGACGAAGAGGAAATCATAAAAGGGTAGCTAGGTCCTTATGATGAGAGGAGCACCGCCCCATGTAATGGCTATAAATAATGTGTATATATATACAATTTTTGTATAGTTGGTGACATAAGGGATAAGAAGAAGATGCCAAATTCCCACCTCAAAAAGCTTTAGTTTGAATGAACAAAGCATCTTCTTTACTTAAAACTTTTTGATTACATGGAATCCTTAAAGTGTTACTAACTATAGAAAAACCCACTTAGATGAAGCCAGATGAAAAGTTACTTTCTCTCCACTAACAAATGCTGTTCAGGTTTTGTTCATCTCCGAAAACCATTAATCAATATCTCTCCCACACTTTACACACAAGCTTTTAGCTACCTTTCTACCACAAATTAACAACCTGAAATCGAAAAGATACCATGCTGCTGCCTACGTAATACACTTTAACCACACCACCCCCACCTAATCCTTCTACTAAGATTCTTCTTCTAACCCTTAAAATCAGGGTTTTTTAAATCTGCTTATTAAAGTTGTGACAAATCTTTAAGATACCCATCCCTTCAAGGGACCTACAACAATTCATTCACTCATAATCACCACCCAACTAATCTCATTCATCTAATTTACTCTCCTAATCTTTTTTATTATCTCTGCTTCCATTATATAATAACCAATCATACCAAATGTTTTTCCTAACATTAATTTTCTGTAGTAGATACTAACGAAATTAAAACTCATGTGGTGACCATATAAGGATATAGAACCAATACCCCTTCACTAAATCTATATAGAATATTTTATTCCCTTCACCAATTTCGTCATTGTCTCATTTACTAGCTTTTCAAAATCGTTTACTTATTCCTTCTCTGGAGCTTGACTTAACTTTTTTCTCGGAATAAAAATAACATTTATTTAAAAATAAAAATTACTTTATATTTTTTTTCCTTTGGTTTTAAAATATTATATAAAATAAAGTGGAAAGACAAAATAAAAGAGGAGTAGAAAAATAGAGAGATAATTAACTTTTTTTTACTTAATTTTCGTTGAAATTCTTTCTTTCAAAAAAATTAAAGAGAAGCTTTCACTCTAAATAGTGGTATTTTAGAATTTCTTTTTTTGCCGTGGACTATTGGGGGTGTGAATGTCGGTTGGCCCACTAATTTTGATCCGGATTGGAACAAAGCGATTCACAAAAAACTAATACGATGAAAGGCTGACTTACATAAATTAAAAAATATTTTAAAATGTTGTTTATAACTTTTTAATCCTAAATTCAAACATCTTATCAAAATAAAATAAGGATTTATTCTAAGTATAAGAATTACAAAAGAAAACTTCAAGGCGAAAAATTTACTGTAAGTAAATAAAGAGAAAATACGTGATTAAAAAAATTAAACTGAACCATATAATAAAAATATAAATTTATAAATATTAATATATTATATTAATAAAATAATGAATAAAAATGTTTAATCTCTTCAATAAATAAATAACAAAAGACTAAAAAAATTAATATGAGTTAGTCGGTGTAATGAATTTGAGGGAGAATAATTAGGTAGATTTGAGATAATTTGAAGATAATTTTTTTTGTTATTTATTTGAGTGAATTTGAAGGTAATCGAGAATGGATTTGGAAGTAATTTTTTTTAATCTGTCACATAAATTAAATCCTACACTAATCCTCACAAACTTTATTTTCAAATTCATCCTCATTTAGCTCTAAATTTTCTCAAATAAACAACAACAAAAATTATCTTCAAATTCATTCAATTATTCTCCCTCAAATCCACTCAAGTGAATAAGGCATCAGTCTCATATGATCCACTTCACATCTATAGGATAGTTTGTTTAATCATAAAATAAATATTTTTTTAAAAAAAATCACTTATTTAATAAGTAGATACAATTTACTTATTAAAATAAACTGAAATTTGACTATATTTATTTTAAAAATCATATTAAACAAACATATAAGAAAAACATAAATCGTATTTATTAAAAACATTTTTTTAGAAAATAAACATTAAGAAACCTTCCCTATATTTAATTTGAGCTAATTTTATTTTATTTTGAATGTTAAGAAACTCACAATTATAGATATTCTATATAGTTTTTAATGCCACGAACTTATGGTATGTTTTATTATACTATCTAATAACAGAATTTTAAATTTTTTTCTGTTTTAAATTTATTAAAAATTTTAGGAGGAAAATCAAATTCTTGTCTTAAATATCTCTTTGATTTGAAGGAAAAGAAAAGAACTCTTAGGTGACCAGTTTCTGTGTAATTTTGGAATCTAATATTAAATTATTATACATATAAACTAAAAATATAATGGAAAAAAAATGTGTATAATGAGAATTAGGAGAAAAAAAAGAAATAAAGATTTAAAAAAAAGTTATATTCTTAAAAGAAAATGTTGAAAGCAGATGAAGCATTGAGAAGAAGATAGTTTAAGAAGTGAGTAAAGTTATGGCCATGCGCATCTAGTTCTTTAGACCATGTTTGGATTGGAAGCTAGGCATAGGCATATCATTGTCTTTCTCATTGATTTTTATAGGACCTACACATTCAGAATGCATTCAATATAAATTGAGACGTAAACTACTTTCAACCAAATTCATAATTGCATCAAGCTACGATTACCATCTGCCCTTATCCATCGTTCAATGCATCTATGAATTTAGGTACCATATTTAATACCACCACACCTTCACCCAAAGTAATAAAGGAAAACATATTCTTCTCACAACACAAATTCATTAAATAAAACTATATTTCAAAATTATTTAAATTCATTTTTTTTTACTTTTAATTTATTAAATAATTGTCTTTAAAATTAGCGATCCAGAATATTACTACTTTAAGTTTGGTTTTTAATTATTTCGGTGACTAATTTTTTAAACTCGGATATCATTAATTCAATATCTATAAACAATTTTCCTCGTAAATATCTTCAGTACATCTAATTGATAGATATAACATTTAGAAGTTTCAAGTTTGGTTTAGGCAATTGAAATAAAAGAAAAGAGACGTATGAAATGATGTATAGGATGTTTATTGGAGTTTATAAATGCAACTTAATATTACGATGACTTGATTTTATTCATTTTAATATTTTCAGTGGCAAAATAAGGTAAAATAAGTTATTTTTAGTTTACATCTTTTTCAAATAAAAAAAATTTTAACGTGAGCGAAAACGACAATATATTGTACCTCCAAAAGCAAAGAATTTTAGTTTAGCTATAAGAAAATACACTGTCAAATATTAAAATAGTCTAAGACTCGGTATTTATTTTTAGTATCTTAGTTAAAGAATTAATCTAAAATTATAAGAACTAGGATATATATATATATATATATATATATATATATATATATATATATATATATATATATATATATATATATTGTAATTATCCATACACAAAAGAATTATTATTTGTAGTTTTGTCAACTAGTTAAAGGATCATTGACTAAAATTTTTTTATGGTTTTATTCACTTAATCTGTGATGATTTTATTAAAGATTGTAATTGTGATATTTTTCACTTATATACATATATTTCCTCAATTCATTCATGTTATTCATATGGATACACATAAAATTCACTGATTAAACATATATCATATATAATAAAATTATCAACTTAATTCATTTCTTACATTTCACACGCAATTTTTTTATCAATGATTACATATCATAACATAAATGACTGACAATGTCACATATATTTGACTCTATTTTTAGAAAATATTAAATTTAAAAAGGATTGAGCCAGAAAACTGTGTCTACTCTTGTTGGAGAACTTTCATATATATATATATATAAATAATTACAATATGTCAAGTTGATTTTCAGTCCACTAAATAAGCTAAAATATCATATACATTTATTACATTTAATTATACTAATTAAGAGAATAACCATTGCATATCTTTTCCATTGACAGAAAATTTACACATTTAAATTAAACTTTGCACCTATCATGTTACTTTTACTAAATTATCTCAAACATGGGAATGTATATACTCATGTGAAAGGTTAAATTATTATGACCCACCAAATATAATTCTTTCTCACATTGCATACTAATTCTTAGTAAATTTCCACCTTTGAATATTTTTTTTTCTATAAATCTAATATCATAAGAATCAAGACATTTATTTTAAAATCTCAAATTCAATCTATATCATAAAAATATTCACATAATATTCCCTCATTAGAAATAATTACACTTACAACGTATAACGTTATATATCACAACGTAAACATCATATTATTATTATCTATATAAATTTTCATTCAATTTAAATACTCATAAAGTTTAATTCATCATACTATAATAATATTTAAGTATAATATGTTTATAAAACACAACAATTTATTGAAAAACAAGGCTTTTTACATTTAGAAAAATTTGAGAACATGTCATGCAAAGTCTAGACAATTTTGTTTCGCCAAAACACTAGTTTTGTTGTTCAACTAATTAAACACGTGTTGAAATGCTTGTAATCGTTATTTTCCTTGCTTAGTTATAGTGGACAAAACTTATAAGATCTAAAAACTTATAATGCAATCATTTGTATATGCAATATATTAAGATTATATTATTTATAAGTATATAATTATTTTTATTATATACAAATAAATAGTACAATATATATATATATATATATATATATATATATGATTAGACAGATTAATCTATTAATTAATTAAAAATAATATTATTACTAAGGATAATAATAATAATAGTAACCATGAATACTGTTACTATTATAAAAAATAATAATACTTGAAGTTAGTAATAAAATAATAAAAATAGAATAACATAAATATATCAATAAAATAATAAGAAAGGGAATGGAGAAAAAAAAAGGACAGAGAAAAAAAAAATAAAAGGAAAGAAAAGGAGGAAAAGAAAAAGATAGAAAAAGGAAGAAATAGGAAAAGGCCAAAGAAGAAGGAAGGAGGAAAAGAACACATATTTCTACATCTTTTATGATTTTGAAGTTAAGTGAGTCACACTTTTACCATTATATCTTTTTGTTTTATTTGATTATCTATTTATATTTATATTAAGTGTGTTTATAGTTTTATTTTTATTTATTTGTTTATATTTCTAGTTATGTAATCATCTTACTTATTTTATTATTTTTATCACATATTGGTATTTTTTATTTAATTATATTTACTTTCAGTTACAGAATTATCTTATTTATTTCTTTATTTATCTCTAATTATGCATTGTTTGTATTTATTTAATTATATTTGTTTGATCGTCTTTATTTATTTATATTTACTTTAGTTATGCATTAGTTCTGTTTATTTGATTATATTTATCTTTTTTTTCTATTTTATTATATATATTGTTTAGTTTCAAATGTTTATTTAATTATAATAAGTAGATATAATGATAATAATTATCGTGAAAAGATAGAATTTTTTATAAATAAAAAATTGACTATTGTAGTTAGATGTCACTAGTCTAAAAATGATAATGTGTTTAAATATGCATAAATACTTCTGCAAAATTGTATTTCTATTTTATCAAATTTGAGTATAATATTAAAAATTAGAATATCATATATTTAGAAAAAGACATAACAAAACTCTCCAATTCAAACTAAATTCAATTTTGTCCAAGGAACAAATTGATCGCTTAATGACTATATACGTATAAGTCAATTATTCAAATTTTAATAAATTGTGTCAAATTGGTAAAAAAAAAATGTTTTAGTTCATTTTCATATATAGAGTTTAATAATTTATTCTAAAACAATATTATTTGAAATGAACTCAACTCACTTGAAATATTTTATATCTTATCTATAAAAAATACAACATATTTCATATAACTCAATTCAACTTAGTAAACTGTGATTTAAGACATGCTAGTAATATATGTTTGTAATGCAAGCATTATTTTAGTTTCACTTACAATAGTAAATATCATTCTCATTAGTTTCATTTAATATTATTTGATATTACAACCAATTTAAAGCTTCACATACACATACAAATTCACTATTTTCGTCACTTTCAACAATTACGTATTTTATTCTTATAACTCATTAATATTTGGTAATGTATATTAATAATCAATTATGTTCCAAAACTATAATTGTTATCAAATATTTCTAAAAGGTATCATCATCATATATTATATGTATAAAAACTTCAAATGGTTTGGATGTTTTCGAACAAAATACATTCCTTATTCAAAAATTCAAACTCATTGTGACCAAGTCACATCACATCCTAAATAATCTATCACATTGTGCTAGAAATTACAACTTGTTTCTCTTATATTTTCAACTTTGTTCTCAAGCTTAACCTCTCAGCTTTATTACTCTCATGAAAATATTAAACTTATCCATAAAATACTATTATTCTGTTTAAAAAACACTTTCATTTAGTTTAGAATTATTCTGTTTTACGTCGAAACTTTTGTAGTGGATTCTATCATAAAAACGACGAGCATGAAGTTACAAATTCAAAGAAAATGTATAAAAAGAATGATAATAGTTTTTAAAGAGAGAGTCTTTATAAAATAAAATTGGATTAATTAACTTTTCCATTTACAAATTTAGTATTGTAATAATAAAACAATTAAATTTTTCTATTCGTAACTGCTTTTTAACTCCTTATATAAAATATGAGAGAAATTTAAATATTATTTTTAACAAATATAAAGTTGATTTATTTTACTTAAATCTAAAGATAATGTTAGACAAATAATCAAACCACTTTGAATAATATCTAAAGTTGATTACGACAGAAGACTGGAGCGTGAATCTGCCTTCCTCTATGACATGAACAAAAAATGAAAATTTCAAAACAATTTTTATCTTTAAAGAAAACAAAATAAACGAGATATTTTAACACAATCGATAACAACAGAGTCAATTATTTATACATTTTGACGTTATAAATTAATTATATTTTTAATACACTTGTTATGTCATAAATACTCTATTAATATTTAAATTTTAAACAATTATAAGAATAATTAATTAAAAAGTATACCGAAACAATAAATACAATAAATCTATGATAATGAAACATTTTTCATCAAATTTAAATAATTTTTATTTTCCATTCTCTAATAAAAATAAAAATGACGTGATTTGCAGTAGTTGTAGCAATAAATAGTTTACTATAGATTACAAGAACCTCGTGTGTTTATGATTTTATAGCTAAGTGGTTCAGTTTAACTGCACCAAATGATCGACATGACTTGACTTGAATTTACATTAAATAAAGTATCTAGAGAATTCTATAGGCATTTATTACAGTTCCTACATATAATTCAGTGTTAAATCAAATAAGTTTAATGATATCACACTACAGTATAAACTTAATCTTAAACTATAGTTAGTACTCCCTCATCTCCTCATTTTCATAAAACATTTAAAAAATATAGAGAGAAAGTTGATAAGGAAAAAGTTTTTTTTTTTAGATATTAAAAGTAAAAATTTAAAGAAAAAATATATTTTAGAAAACTATTTTAAAAGTTTAAATTGATTTACTAATTTAACCTTTCTCAAATATTACCTATTATAATAGTCCAGTGTGGAATCTCAAGTATGAAATTCAAATTGAAATGTTGGAGATGGAGGTACTTTAATTTAATCTTTTATCTATGTTTGTCCATAGCAAAGTCTTATGATGTTTATATTTTTATAGAATTACTTTTCTCTGTGTATAATGTGACACCCGGACACTGACGAGGACGGAGAGTGATCACCGGTGCAAGAAGCATGGTGCAGGGGGCACGGACAAGGAGTGGCTCCTGGCAAGCTTCGAGTGGAAGGGGCACATGGACGAATCGAACATACACCAGAATGAGAGGGATCTGGAGATTGTATAGGTATGAGACTATACAGTTGAAAGATAGCTTAAAGGAATTGATTTGACTATTCATATCAACAAATGCATTTGCTTTTCGGTAGCCTAACTCATAAGAACTTCATGGTTAAGCGTGTTTAGCCTAGAGTAATTATGGGATGGGTGATCTTCCGGAAAGTTTTCTCGGAAAGTGTGTGAATGAGGACAAAACACACTAGAAAGCCTCGTGTTGATGTGTGGGGATAGTCAGCAGTTCCTATAAATTGTCGGGGCGTTACATATAAAATATGAGGATATATTCTCCTGTAAGTTTTTGAATGAAAGTGTACCTAATTATGAAAAAGAAATTATTATTTATGATACTTAAATATTTTATATTTATTTGATACTATTTTTATTTTTAATTTAAAAAAAAAAAATTATAAAATTTTATATTTTTTGGACCATTTTATTTTTATATTCTGTGTTAAATGAATGTAAAAGTGTATCATGATATTATTATATACGGAAAAATGAAATTGAAATTGAGATTTAATATTTAGAAAGAGGGAATTGTGATAGGGATTTGGTGGCTGTGGGTTTGTGGTGAGGAAAGATGATATGTTGTGGTTGTGAGATTATTTATGCATATTTATTGTATATGTATGTTGGTGATGTACTGGTGAGATTTTCTTGGTGCTGGAGCTCGTATTTGGAGCTGTCTGGGTGCTGTGTTGATTCAGGGGTTTCATTTATGAAGAAATTGACAAATATTAAGACAATAATATGTTAATATAATTTTTTTTATAATATTCTAACACAGTATATGAATGAGGTCATTTTCATTTTTTTTATTGAATTTAGATTAAATAAGTGAAAAATAATATAAATATTGTTAAAATATCTTTTCACATAAAATATTAATAAATTAATCATTAATATTGTTTTATACGTTTAATTAATCATAATAATAACATTTATATTTATATTTTTATCATATTTATTATTAAAATAAAATGATAATTATTTAATTTTATTTATTAAAATAAATTTTTATTCTTTTATAATGTTTATTTTATGATATACAAATTTTCACAAACTTTTTTTAAATAATTTTTTTTAATCCAAAAAACATCACAGTGTTATCTTCTTCATCTTTATAAATTCATCTACTACTTTTTTTTTTCTCAAACTTTCTCCCTAATCCAACAACATCCTAATTCGATATCTACATTAACGTATGATAAAACAAAACTAATATGGAATTGTTGTCTTCCAACACACATATTTGTTTTGCCATTTCTAATCTGATTACAAATTCATTAATAATAATAATAATAAGAATGTGAATTTACTGTGTTAAATGAAAACCAGATGTTTGTTTGGTGTCAGCAATGTGAAGATGAATGAGTTTAAAACTAGAAAAAGTACAATACTAGCAGCTGACATTCTTTGGTAGCTTCTTTGAAATTTCCTGATAATCATTATCTTTGTCCTATTCCCATACCCTCACCCCCACACAATTCCCTCTTTTTCTTTCTCAAACATCATCATCTCACCTTCTTTGCATGCCCTAATGGGAATTCAGCACCCAAAATTAAAATTTCAAACCAAACTTTCATAAATAAACTACATTTACAATTTCCTTCCTATAGCTAAAATTAATTTTTAACTCCGTCCTTCTACCCACCTTCCAAAATTAAATGGCTTAACTTTCTTCAAATTAATGACTTTTGTATGCAGGAAAAAGCATATTTCTTTACAGTACCAAACATATAAACTGTGATAAAAATCCACCATTGACATCATCATTACAAAAGGAACAGATTTTTTGTCATGTGCAGACTATCTTTTCTTCTTCTTAAGAATCATTTAGTCAACCCTAAATGTAACTTTCAAAATTGAGAAGGCTGGTTTTCTCATTAATCATTAGAAGTTTCTGGATTGCTCAATGCGTGTGTGTTATGGAATTTCGACATCAAACTTAAAAAAGTGGGGTAGAAATTAGTTATGTGATAGTTTTCAGTTGATTTAAAGGGTAGATAGTTATTGGTTAGATGATTTAAAAGTGTGTATATATATATATATATATATTTAAGGAGGGTATAGTGAAATAAAGAAGATAAAAAAAGGTGAGTGAGAGAGAGTTTGAGGTGAGAAAGTAGTGAAATGAGTGTAGGTTGGTGGTGGAAGGGAAAGAGTAAAAAAGAGAGACACATGTATATAACAGTTAGTACATTTGAAAGTCTTTTTGTTTCCAAAACTATCGTAAGTGGTAGGATAGGTTAGGCTGATGCATTTATGCTACGACATAACTGCTGCTACCATGTCCTTGACTTTTCCTTCTCCGTTAATATCAATCAATGAATAAAAATAAAAAGAATAAATAAACATTTTTTTCTATTTTCGTGGTTCACCCTTTTCTTACATTCTTTTTCATTCCCACGTTAAATAAACGACCAACAACAGTGGAGTCAAAGCCCACTAATCAAGGAGAGTGAGGTAGACAAGTACGTGGCAGTTAATGCAAAAACGTGAACTGGGTTGGTGACAATGTGAAAAGAAGCCCCTCAAAAATACCACCGACACCTTCTCACGCCTCTCCTTTTTTCTTTTATATACAAATTAACATTTTTAATTCTTTTCTTTCTTCCACATTATCATTCTTAGTTTCCATACAAATTCATTTCTTCAGTTAATTTTAGGTTAAGAAAGGCAATTCTTTTATTGTGAGATATCCCTCTTTCTGTTGTCTCAGTTTGGTCCCACAACTTTAGTTCCCTTACGCTTCTTTCTCCAATTAAATTATTTCTTACGTCCTTTTCCCTTGGGGCATTCAACCACAAACTTCTGATATTTTTCTTTTTCTTGTCTTTATTCCTCCTCCTATAATTTCTCAATGGATTAGGCCCATCATCTCAATGAATCATAACCAGGCCTCTTTACCTTTCTTTCTTCCTTCTTTCATCTTAGATTACTCAATTTATAGGCCTAGAGCCATTTTCTTGTTTTTTCTTTAAATAACTTCTTTAAATTGGTTCATTCGCTTCATCAAATTTCTTCTCCCAACCCATAAAAACCTTCCGGAAAATGCTTTCCGTACAAGGAGGGAATGTTTAACTTCCAGAAATAATGGGGTGCAGGAAGTAATTTCCTATTCATTTTATTGGCTAGGCCCAATGTGTTGTTTATAGCGACTTCCTTTTTCTGTATTGCTGGACTTTTAAAAAAAATCATCAACCTTTATTAGGTTTAGGCCCGTGAACAGAGTTGATAAGTTCATTCCTGATGAAGACACAACGGTTTTACGGGCAGAAGCAAAGTAAAATTATTTAGAACGAAACTTCCATACAGCACTATAGGAATTGATTCTATTGCTTTGTTCCAATCATATTTAAAAGTTTAACATGATAATATCAATATTACACTTTTTTTTTTTTTTACTTTTTCTTATTTTCTCACTCTACAATAAATAGTATAATAATAATAATAAAGTAAAAATCAAATTACAGGTACAACTCTTACTAATTATTACTTTATTTTTTCTGATAAAAAAATTAATTGATTATATTTTTTTAGATACACCGTTAGATGAATTTTTTTTTTAAAATAAAATATATTTACAAAATTTGATATGTTTTATATATCAAAATCAACACAATATATACCTTTAAACATATATAAAAGTATGAATAGGTATAATGTCTAATAAAAGTTACAATAAAAAAAAAAATTCTATTAGTACTTAAACACTGAAAAATATTCTTTCCTAAGAAAAAAGAATTTGACATACAAATTTTTTAATTTATTTGATACTACTTTTCATTACTTTTTACTCTTTCTTTTCTTTTGAAAAAAATAAAAGCTCACTTTTTTACTATTATTTTACGTGTGTCAAATTCTATAATGAGTAAAAGAGAAAGTAGTCAAATGGTAAAATATCAAAGACAACAAAGTTATACGACACAGAGAGATTAACTTACAAAGTACACAGATTAGAAGTTGTGAAAAAAAAGGTTTTCTTATAGATTAGTTGAGAACATTGGATGAATTGATTGTGTTATTTATTTGTATCTGGTAATAGAAAAAAGCCATATATGTTGCAGACATGAAGAACTGTGTTTCTCTGCTTGCCTACAAAGAACAAGCTGGCTCGCATCACCTTAGGCTGACAACAACGTGCTGTAGAGAATACAATTAAAGAAAGAAGGTTATTAATATGAATAGAAAAAATTGACACTTGCTACACAAATTTTAAGCTGTACCTTTATTTGTGTCCTATTAAATGTGTAGGTGATATGTAGTCGTCCATCACTAGCTTGGATAACAGCAGGATATGAGAATTCCATTCCTAAGGTATCCTCCAGTGTAAGTGCCTCATGCCAGGATTCACCATCATCCTCAGAGAGCCCAAGTTTAAGCACACCCCTTGAAATTGTGTTATAAGCAAGCAACATTCTGCCATCACTCAGCTTAACCCCATCAATACCTAAGGCAACAAAATAAGTTTCTCTTTAATGAGCCACTGATGCATGCATGAGGATGTAAAATGGACGTGTTCCACAGAAGGAAAACAATTCAACAATTTCACAAGTATTTCAAGATCAACTTTTTTCTTGTTGTCCACCTAAATATTTTAGAAAATTAACCTGAGTTTGGGTTGGGGAGTTGTGTAGGCTTTGCATGGTCCCAAGTTTTGCCACCATCAAAGGATTCTGATATATAAACTCTACCAAGGCCAGTAAAGGATCTGAGCAAAACACGCAGTGTCCCCTTTTCAGTCAGGTATGGTACTGGCTGAATCACACCAAGAGGTGTGTTTTCAATGAAAATTGGGCCATACTTTCTCCATGTCCTGCCAAAATCTGTTGTAACCTGATACCATTCCACAAGCTATAGAAGTTAACCAGTTAATCAAGATCAACTGCTATTACATGACCAAGATCAGTTAGTTCTATTCTATTAGACACCTCTGCCCATGCTCCCCATGAGTTCCAGCTTTCAACAGAAGATCCACAGAGTAAGTCACCATTTTCTAGCAAGAGGGGCTGAAAAACAGTTACTGAATTCAGTACAAGAAACATAAATTTGTCCTGACTGAGTTATACACCCCAAGGCCAAAGGTACAGACAAAATGTTACTTAGTAAGTTAGTAGTTTTAGTTTCACCTTATTCTTGATAGGTCCTAATATACCAGGAGGAAGTTGTTCTCTTTCTGTCCAGGTAATTCCTTTGTCATTTGAGCGTTTCATGAATCCACTCCACCTGAAATTAGACAATCAGATTCTTCTCATTTGTTCGAAATTTTAACTAGGGCCTCGTACATTTGAGTACGATGACTACCAAGGTAATCAAGGTAAAACGTTTGATTCAGTAAAGAAGGCAAAAACATGTTAAGAAGAATATTGAATTTATATTCCATCTTTAAAACAATTATTTGCTATAAAACTTCACTTTCATATAGAGAGGTTTCCAGATTTTCTGTTCCTCAATTACAAAAATAAGCATTTCCTGAAAGAAACTGTGCTGGTGTGTATTACTGAAAATATTAACACCTATTTAAAATTACCTATATTTTACTAGAGAGTGATACTGAGTACCAATCAATGGAGTGTCACACATTCATATTTGGGAATGTAGACTTTTCATAATGCATGGTGATACCACTTCACAGATTCTTAACCATAAAAATATACAAAAAGCACCCATGAAAACAAAAGGAATCAAGTTGACGTTGTGTGGAATCCCAGCCAATGTATAATCCTACTTTATGTAGGACGTTGCAGAATAAAGAAATAGGTAGGAAATATTCTTATACTTGCAATTTTGTATACAATAAAGGATGCACTTCCCTCTTTACAAAGGGAGAGAATTTTACCAAAATTGGAGATCATATCTCAATTGTGCAGGACATGGGTGCAAAAGGAAGGGAATTTTGAAAAAAAAAAAAAAAGACAAAAAGAATAGCATCATTCACATGTTGAATTTGCCAGTAGTCTATTTAGGAATAAGTTTGGTGGTGTATAAAGTAATTATTCCCTCTAGTTTTGTTTTCTACAGAAAATGTGGAGATGCTGTGCTAGTTGTTTTACTCCTTCCAATTGTCATAAAATCACTAAAAATTAAGCTTAAATTGTTCCTAGTTTCTTCAATCAAAGGAATCTTATCTTACTATCAAATAGAGAATAGCTGCAAGCAAAACAGATATCCACTCTCACACACAAGAAGGTTGTAAGGTTTGAAGTTTTACTTTTGAACATCTAGGCCTATTCTGTAGAACAGCACTAACTCATTTGACGGAAGTTTGAACAGTACAGGGTTCCACATAGGAACATTTGGTTCTTCATCAGCAATTATGGGTGATTTCCATCTGCCATTCTACCAACCGAATTTGCATTCACAAACCAAAACGAGCTGTCAAAACTTTAGAGCCAAGTAACATCCCCTGCCACCAATTTTACAATGATAGGAATAGGAAACAGTTTATACAAGAATGATTACTAATTTGAAATCATATTTTCAGTATTCACATGTCGGCCACTTTAGAAATTCATGTACTTCCAAAGCTACATTTTTATGCATTCTGTAAATAGAAAATCTTCAAAATAAATTATTAATTTCAGTTCCACAGGAAGAAGTATTTCCGTTGATGACAACCAAGTGGAACCTCCAACTTCTGGTATGACACTAAATTTTCACAGCAAGAGCAATCCATCAGCAACTATAAACCAGAAAAATCTGGAAGAAGACGAGTTAATTAACGTATCTACCTTATAGGTCTGCAGCCATATTTTTACATCTGGTGCCCCCTCAGAAGAGCCCCCGAAATATGCAACCAGAAAATGGCCCTTCTCAACCTGTAAAAGTCAAAATACATATAATCTGTTATGTTAATCGATACAATGTTTAATTAAAACAAGGAAAAGAACAAAAACTATTTTGTAATTTACCACCTCAACAATGGTAGAAGCATGACAACTGATGAAAGGAGTTGATCTTTCAGGAAAAAGGAACTCCTCCACAACTGGCCCTTTTACGTAGCCACTGGTTTTATTTCCTAAGCCTTCGGCACCTGAATTTGTAGAGTTTTCCCTGCATAAGTTTGCAACGTTTTATTATTGAAGAACTCCCAGTGAGACTTAATCTTTTCAGTCGAGTTTCAGTTTTGAGCAGGCACCAAAAATTAATAGTATCAAGTAGATATAAGAAAAAAGCACCAACATAAAAAATAATCATGTACTTGAACCAGAGAAGATATAGAACTCCAAATAATAAATGTATGAAATTAACAAAATCAAATAATGGTTTTTCAGCTGAATGAAAGAGTGAAAGAGTTAAGGTGTTTGCATACCCAGAAAAGGAGTAAGCTCTATTAACCTTACTTACGAAGGCCAAATATACAAAGGTAAGAAACAAGGACATGGTTCCACTTCCACTCTTCCTCTTACAGACACCTTCAAGGAAAACTCTGTGGAACGTGAGACAGAAATTACACACTGTAAAACTATATTCATCGCACACATCACTTTTTTAAGGTTTCTTTCACTAATAAAAATTATATGAATAAATTTTCTCAAACTCTTTTGTTTTATTCAGTTTGGGAGTTGACTAAATATCAGCCCTCCACATTTTCAACTCTCATCGTCTGCCGTTCATTTTATTTGATGTTTTGAATGCTCAATGTTCTATGTCACTGACTGTGCTGTTTATTAAAATATTTGCTATCTACTGCACAGGATAAGCATGTTTGTGTTTATACAATTGAAAACAAAATTTGTGTACCAAGACGAAATATTTTATTGTGAAATTGCGTATATTAATTTCTAAATTATCGGTGTCTCTCTTCTTTTAAATTTAAAGTACTCCTCGTATTGGGAATGAATTTCTATGAAAATGGTAGGCTTATAGCAGATTTTTATTTTGACTAGTTAGTTTCCAAATTAATATTATTATAAAACAATAATGATAGTGTAAATGTTTCTTTATATATATTTATGTGTAATATATTATTTTATTTTATGTATGAATAACAATCAAAGTTCTTATATGATTTATGTGTTAGTTATGGTTTATGTTTAACTTATATATTTAGTCATTTTTTATTTTATATTTAACTACATAATATTTATATTTATAAGTGAATTTAAAAAAAAATAGAATAAGATTTTTACAATTCAAGTCCCGATGTACAAGAATTCTTTATTTACTTTCTCATGAGACTTTGATCACTATTGAAACAACAAAATTCTTTTGCAACATAAATGTCATTACTTATCAAAAAATCAAATAATCATTCGTGTATCATTCTAGATGTATCCATATATCCGTACAAATTTTATAATTTTCCATAATTCTTAAATGAGAAATAATTAATTTAAAATCACAAATCAATTAAATATGCAAATTAATATTTATTTTACATTTAAATACAATTAATCAAGTAAAAAGAGAAATAGAAATAAGAAAAAAATATATACATATACTTTTTTCAATAAGAAATAAGAAAAAAATCAATTGAATGAAAATATGAGTAAGTTTATTTTCAATTCTATTTTCAACACTAAAATAAATAAGTTTGAAAGATATTTTCAAAAACATTCTAATAATATAATTTCTAAACAATTTAAATAAGGATAATGATATTTAGACAACATTTTTTTCACAACATTTGAACATTGATTACATGTCAATCTATGATTGGTCAAAAATTACTCCACAATCAATAATAATAATCATAAACATTATTATGGAATAATTTTTGGCTAATCATAGATTGACATGTAATCAATGTTCAAATGTTGTGAAAAAAATGTTGTCTAAATATCATTATCCTTTAAATAATTAATTTAAGATTTGATTTGTTCAAACATCATCCTTTATTCATTTAAATCAATCTTAATCTCTTAACTCAAAATGCATATTTATATTCAAACAAAATTCATGATCTATTAGGAGAAACATTATAAAAATTTACTTTACTTATCTAAACTATATTCAAAACTCCATTAAAGAAACTTTATATTTAATTTACATAATTTAGTCACTGATAATCTAATCAATAACAATATCCAATTCAAAACATTTTAAACAAATATTTATCAAACCATATCCAACAACACTCATATTCATACATTTAAACAAATATTCAATCGACCACAATCCTTACATAAAAACAAAAACCTAATAACTAAGTTACTTTCACGTTTAAATTATATATTTTGCATTTTACCAAAAGCATAAATAATTTTATTAGTAATTCTTTACGAAGAAACTTTTAGCTCAACCATGAATTTATCCAAATCTAGGAACTTAGAGTAAAGTTTTCAAATATAACAAAATTTCAATATGTACTAAAAACAAGTTCAAATGATTATTTTTCCTCGTTGACTACATCAACTTTAATAACGAAAACACAAGGAAAATAAAAGAAAATATATATATATATAGTAAATAAAAACTTGTTCCGCTTGAAAATATGATTGAGTAGAAAAAAAAATCTGAGTTCCTCGTTACTTTGAGATGCAATTAGAAAATGAAACATAAAATCAATAATTTGGAGAAAAGTTGGGAGAAGAAAGTGAGAAAAAAAAAATTAAAATATTAGAGAGAGTGGTGTGGGAGAATGACACCAACCTTTACACTTTTTTTTTTTCATTTTTTCTTATCTATTAAACTCCTACACTAAATTCACTCAAATCATTGGAATATTTTTCATCTTGACATTTTCCATAAAATATAAAATTATGTGTGACTCATTATTCATTATTCACATTTAAATAAGTATTATCTGGTACTCTATTTTAATATTTATATAATTACAAATTTTTAAGTAAAATTTACACTAAAGAAAATAAATATTTTTGTTATAATAATTAGTATGATTTTAATTTTTTATAAAAGTATTATTATTTAATTAATATTTAAAATAATGTATAATTAGGTAGTATCACAAATACAAACATACCCACACTACCTAAGTGGAACTAAAATCAGACACAACCCAACAAAGATGTAATCGAATACAAATTCTTAGTTCTAATACAAGAACAAATATAATTAAACTCACCTGTGTTCAAAGTAGGATGGCAACGGGTCGGGTTGGGCATAGATAGTGTCTATTTGTAACTTGACTTGACAAAAAAAAAATTCATCTGCTATCCACCCGGATACCCACTTAAAAAATGCGCGGATATTTTAAAACCCGTGGATATCTACAAATATCTAAAAAAAATTATAAATTATTAAAATAAAATTGAAATAGAATTACAAAAAATATATAAAATATAAATATAAATTAAATTAATATAAATTAAAATTTAATTTTTGTTTCGATTGAATTGGTCCAAGGGTAGGTTGTCTTTATTTGCTTTGTTCTCTTTTGATCTTCAGTCCTTCCTGAGAATGTCATCCACTCCGATGGGTTGTTGACATGCAGAAGACACTCCGACGCTCAAGTCATATATGTTTCACATAGAGCTCTATATTTTATTAGGATAGGAGAGGATACTTGTCGACATCAATTATATATTTACAGGGACTATGACATACAAGTCCATTACAATATATTTTTAGGCAATCAAAACCCGTAATCAATAATAATCAATACCTGTATATTTTGTAAAGCGTAAGGTAATCTGATATATCAATGCCTATTAATTGTCCATAAATGACAATTAATTATGCGTATATTTCATATAATACAATTTTTGTTAAATTTAACCTTGTAAAATATAAATTAATGTTAATTTTAATTAAATTTAACTTAATAAAATAAAAATTAAATTTTTATTTTTATTTTTTGCAAGTTGCGGATATCCACACCAATCCGTTTATAAGCAGATATTAAAATATCCACTATCCATAGGTTTCGGATAGTAAATATTCGCGGGTATAAACTATGCATCACGGATTTTATCCGCATATATCCACGCACGGGCACAATTTTTTTTTTTTACATCCCTAATTCAAAGTCATTCCGCGTCTCCCTCCTCCTTTTTCTTATAAGCTACTTTTAATTACTCTATCATTTAATTTTCTTCCTTTTTCTTATAAGCTACTTTTAATTATTCTATCATTTAATTTTTTTTTTAGGTTAAATATATGTTTTAGTCCTCATATTTGTTCTCCATTCTCAATTAGGTCCTCATGTTTTTTTTTATCCCAATTTCATCCTAATATTTGTAAATTTGAGGCAATTAAGCCCTTTCCGTTAACTGGCCACTGACGTCGTAGGCCAATTGAAAGGGCTTAATTGCCTCAAATTTACAAATATTAGGATGCAATTGGGAAAAAAAAAACGGAGAGAGCTTAATTCCTCAAATTTACAAATATTAGGATGCAATTGGGACAAAAAAACGGAGAAGGCTTAATTCCTCAAATTTACAAATATTAGGATGCAATTGGGACAAAAAAAACATGAGGACCTAATTGAGAATGAGAAATAAATATGAGGACTAAAACATATATTTAACCTTTTTTATAAAAAGATGTATTAATAGAGTATTTATATTTTCCTAATGTCACATATGACGCTGTTTTTATAATTCTTAAATAAACAATTTAAAAACTAATCCTAAACAATCATAATTGCTTTTTTATCCTTTAAAAAAAATTAAAAAAAATAATCATAAAATAATATTCCCCTTTGTCCAGTTTTTAGTACTATTCGTATGCAACAAACAGAAAATACGCCGATACCACAAAATATATTATTAAATATTACAATTTATATTTCATAAATTTTTTAATATTGACAAAAATGAGATCACAAGTTTATTTTATCTAAACAATGAAACTTTTAAAATGAATTAAGCAGTGCAATAATGGTCTTTTTCCCTAGGTGGAGCGTGGATAAAAAAAAAAGTATGCAAAAGTACTAATACCTCTTTAGGACTAAATTTGCAGATTTTTTAAAGGACTCAAAATATAATTGTTTTTCTTTTCAGAAGACTATTTTTTGAAAATTTCTAAAAAATTATAGTAAAATAATAGTTGACAATGAGTATTAGTTTTGTTCATGCTTTAGAAAAAAGGAAACACCAACAACCAAACTTTTAGTTAGCTTTTTTATTGAACAAAGAATAGTATATGATAATGTAGATGGATTAAGTAAAAGACTGTTGTTTCTGCGTTTTCGAAATTGAAACTATTTACTCCACGTCAACTTGGTAGAAGAACAACATGCTGCAAAAAAAAGAAGATAACGGTTAATTCACAAAAAAAAAGAAACTCAACATCTTCTAATGATGATAACTGAAACCGTCAATTTATATTCAATTACCATAAAAAAATGATTTTTACCTTAATTTGTGTTCTATCATATGTATAGGTGATATGTATTCGTCCATCACTGTCCTGGATAACAGCAGGATAAGAGAATTCCATTCCCAATGTATCCTCCAATGTAAGAACCTCGCACCAAGAATCACCATCATCCTTAGAGAGTGCCACTTTAAGCACACCCCTTGATTTAGTATTATAAGCAAGCAATAACCGGCCATCTCTAAGCTTAATCCCATCAATACCTAGTAAACAAGGTAACACACAAATGTCATTAATGCCCAACATAGACAAGTAGCAAAAGAATGAAAAGGAGTAAAAAACTTCAAATTTGAAGTTATCAATGATCAACGTTACTGTTCAGTTAAAACAATCTTCATAACTATGCAGCAAAAATTTGAAAGCAATATAGTTCGCAAAATTGACCTGAATTTGGGTTGGGGAGCTGAGTAGGTTTTGCATATCCCCAAGTCTTGCCACCGTCAGATGATTCTGACATACATACTCTACCAATGCCATCAAAGGATCGTAGTAAAACACGTAATTTCCCATTTGCAGTCTGATAAGGTACTGGTTGAATCACACTCAGAGGTTCATTTTCAATGTAAATTGGACCATGCTTGCTCCATGACCTGCCTAAATCTGCTGTTACCTATTGCACACAATAAGTAATAAATGTCAGCATGCTACCATTTCTAACTATCACTGAAGCGAACCGTTCAACTAGGAGGAGTTCAGTTAACACCTCTACCCAGGCGCCCCAGGAGTTCCAGCTTTCAACAGATGATCCACAAATTAAATTACCATTTTCAAGCAAAATAGGCTGAGAAATAGTAAGGAAAATCAGAAGTAGTAAAGAATAAATTTAATGCATGAAATTCGAACCGCCATTGAAAAAAGTCAGTGAAATAGATTCTGATGTACCTTATTCTTTATAGGTCCTAATATACCAGGAGGAAGCTGTTCTCTTGATGTCCAAGTCATGCCTTTATCGTATGAGCGTTTCACAAATCCACTCCATCTGAAATAAGTATACTTCTCATTGAAAAAGAAAGACAAATAATAAACTTAAAATTACCTAAAGTCCTATATGGTGAGGGAGGGGAGGGAAGGGGAGGCGGGGATACAACTTATTAGATCAACAACTTCAATATGGACAAAGCCATCGTTCAAAGATTTCAATGTATGGGGTTGCAATGAATTATGAATATATCTTTCCAATATATTATGATTTATATGTCATGGAAATATATCCGTGTGAATTTATAATCTTTTTCTTTACCAATTAAAGATTTTAGCTGCTTTCACGCGGAAACTCTTCTGTTATACTGTTCTATCAATATATCTGATAGGAACTGAATTTACTGCAGATTAATAGAAAAAAGTACACAGAGAACTGTGCTAATGTGCACAAAGTATAGCAATTGATAGTGAAAGCAAACAAAACAGAAAAGGAAAAACTTCTGCCCTACGGCAACACCACCCAAGACAACCTGAAATTGATTCCCTCCTCTCTCATTTCCCCTTTCTTCACTTATCTCAGCCATTAACTTTACCGCCATGCTTTCCTCACCAATTGCTATGTCTAGAAGTTTGTTATAGCCTAAGTAAATCCCACCTCGCGTAACAATATGATTCAAACTACCCAGTTCACAGGATTTTACTAAGGAGAAACAATAATATGCATGAAAAAGTTGATGTTGTTCTATGTAGCATAGTTTTGTCAGAACCAAAAGCCCGCACCACCCATGAATTTCACTCAGGATGATGAAATGCATGTCGTTATCAAATCTCCAATAAAGACATTACTCAGAAGAAAAAAGGAAAGAGGAAAAAGAGTTATCATGGAAATTTCCAAATACGCACTTAGGTTATATCTGTAATGTTGGATAGTGAAATTGGACCGGAAAAAAAAAAATTGGATGCCAATCAACCAAAGTGGAATCACAAACCTAGTTCTTTCAACAACTACCATATATGAGAACATTGCAGCAATGAATGTCGGCACAGATGAAAAATAGATGTATGAGGACAAAAAGTTATAAACTTTACTTCTGAACTTCTTGGCCTATCTTGTAGAAGAGAAGTATCACATCTGATTCAAGTTTGAACAGTACAGGATTCCACATAGGAACATTTGGTTGTTGATCAGCAATTACAGGTGCTTGCCATCTCCCGTTCTATGCACCAAAATTTTGATCAGAAAGTCAGTTCAGCATTGAAAATTTAGAGTTCAGTACATCCCTCCTACAGATGTGAAACTATAAAGACAGTTTTTGACAAACAGATTAGAAATCAAAATCTGTTACCACTCTCTAGACACATTTGGAAAACTACTCAATAGCAACTCTACATTACGACATCCTGACTCTGCCAGGCAGAGCAAACAGCTATTAAACAAACAGTAAATTATAGAAGTAGAGAAATAAAAGAAACCCTGGCAGGAGAATATACTAAAGCCCCCAAAATCAGACACCAAAATTAGTACAACTGTATGAAAACGCCCAGTTTCCCATTAATTGAAAGACTTGGGGGTAAAGCGTATGCATTTTACCTTGTAAGTCTGCACCCATATTTTGACATCGGGTGCCCCCTCGAATGAACCCCCAAAATAGGCAACCAAGAAATGATCCTTATCAACCTACAAAGGTCAAACAACGTGTCATTGGGTTCATTTCACCAAAAAGAAAAAAAGAAAAAAACATCAATAAATCTTTTTTGGTGGGTAAAGATTTTTGTATCAATGACCTCAACAATGGTAGAAGCATGACAACTCTTGAAGGGAGCGGATCCAGCTTGGTAAGTGAACTCCTCCTTTACTGGTCCTTGTATTGAAAAATCTTTCGCCATGCCTAAAGGTTGAACTTGCGAGGTTGCTGTGTTCTTTACTTTCGCACTGCTCGAAACACTCATCTGCAAAATGTATCCTCTAGTTTTAGTAAATGAAAATCAAATTGTGAACAATGACATAAGAAGTGAAAACGGCGTAGTACAGCAATGGGTTGACCTGCATTTTGTTGGCTATACCAAGAAGGAGGTATACCAGGAAGACAAACACCAACGGGATTTCTGAGTTCAATTACATCATTTTCTGTGCAATACCTTATAATAATAGATTAATAAGTTTTTCAATTTTATATATTTATTTAATTTTCTAATTTTTTATTTTTATCTAATTTGTGACTTAGAGTGATGCTTATATTTCCAACACACATTTCATGGGACAGCTTTCCGAAAGAGAAAAAAAAAATTGAGGTCTAATGTAAAATAAAGAGTAAAAAAATTAATTAACAAGAATTCTTACCTGCTTAAACAAAAGCGGTTTTTTCATGTGTAATTAACAAGAAGATGATGGGAGGATGATATGATTTTCGAAGAATAAAAAATTAAAGGTGGGTTTTATTTTACAGTGTCAAAATACATGTAATTCAGAATGTTGCATGATAAATGAAATCGGAAAAAACAGCAGAAAGAAACACAACAGACAGAGTGAAGTTGGGGAGCATGAAAAAGACAAGGAAAAAAAATGAAAAGTTAATTCAAGAAAAATAAGTAAATAAAAGTAAAACTCTTTATTTTATTATTAGTTGTTATTTAATATATTTATTATCATTAAATATATCATAATACGATATCTATATGTATATAAAATGTGTTTGGTACAGATTAGCTACTAATTTATAAGTTAGTATGATTGATAAAAAGGATTTTGATAAATTAATTTAAAGTAGGTTTTTTTTTGGAATTTATAATTTATAAGTTACAAATTATTTAAAACTAATTTTTAATTCTTTCCATTTTTTTTCTCAATTATTAATAGTTGTTTTAACATTTAAAAATTTATAATGTAATATTGTTTAGATAATTTACACTAAGATAGATTTTGTTATTTGTAAATTATACAACTATTTTATTTGTTTAATATAAAATAAGAAAAATAAAAATAATTATGAAGTGCGGAGGGAGAGAAAAGAAAAAGAAAAAGAAAATATTAGGCGAAACTGGTAGAGAAAGGAGTGGGGAAAGAGGAGGGAAGAAGAAGGGAAAAAAATGAGAGCAAGACAGAGGAAGTAAGAAAAATATATTTTTATGTGTATTTCTTCACATATATATGATAGTTAACGCAAGGAGATGAAACATCTACTATTTTATTTATTTTATAATTATAATTATTTTATAAATTATTTTAATTTTATTCTATTTATTTATTTATATTTATATTACTTACATTTGTATTTATTAAGTGTTTATATTGAGGTATCAAAATCATGGTTTAGTTTATTCTAATAAAATTTGTTAGTAATTAGATCTATCATTTCACATACTATGTTATCAAATTATTTATTAATATTTAATTTTATACTAGAAATAAATATGTTGAAAATTATATATCATTAAATGTAAGACCATTTTTCAATTAGATTTATTAAAATAAGTTCAAATCTATCGGTCAACTTAGTCGGTCACGATTTAAGTTGGATTAAGTTAACAAAACTTTATAAATTTCAGTAGATCTGACGAATCCAACTCACTTAAGTTGGATACATGATAAAATGGATTGATACTTCACTCTTAACTTAAGAGTTCAATCCAAAATATAATAAACTTTTTTATTTTTTGAAATTTTGGAAAAGAGACTCGCACCTATGACACTTTGTTTATTATTTACCTTTGTATTTCATTACTATTTTTATTTCCCAAAGCAATAAGATATAGCATATAATTGTGATTTAGCTTTTTAGATAAATAATTTATTTATTATCTACGATGACAAAAATTAAGTTTTTAAAAAATGTTTGGACATTTTGATTTTTGATTACATGATAAAAAAAAGTGTTAGATTGAAAAAAAAACTGAATTTTTTTTAACTAAATAAGCTAATTTGTTCACTCCACTATGAACTGTGTTAAATTTAAATTTTTTGAACTCATTAATAAACTAATCAAGTTAGATTGTTTCATTAAATAACTAATTAGTGATAGATTGGATAACATATTTTGACAATTTTATTTATAATATATAAGTTAGTATACTTTATAAATAGGTTTTCTAAATTTAAATTAAACTTAAATTTACTTTTTAAATGTATCTTATAAAAAAGAAAAATTAACTTAAAAATAAATCCAAAAAAAGTTAAATTGAAAACACTGTGATGTTAAACTTATTTTTGTCTAGTCATACATGTTCGTTTCCGAGTAACATACTTAATCATATAGAAAATCATCTAACTACTACACAAACAACGATGAGGTTTCAACCTTCACGATTGGTAGAATAACAAAGTCAAACAAATGACCATTTAGAAAGGACATTTATGAATAAGATATGATTTTGAGAAGTAATCGGAATATTAATAGCTTGACTTTCATGAATATAAAAATGAAAATACCACATGATGCAGAAGATATAGACATTTTTAATACTCTGCTTAAGGTTTCAAGCTTCTTGACTAAAATATTTTGGCATCATTGTAAAACTTAATTTTGTCTAGTCGTTCATTTTCGAGTGATACACTTAATCATATCGAAGGTTATGTAACTATTAAATAAACAACAACGAGATTTCAACATTTACATTTGTCAGAGAAATAAAGTCATTTAATTAAGAAAATAAACGGCCATTTATAAAGGACATTTTATGAATAAGATCTGATTTTGAGAAATAATCGAAATATTAATGGCTAGACTTACAAGAATATAAGAATATCACATAATACATAAGATATAAACATTTATATTTCATGTTTTTTGTCTGTAACATTTTCACATCCATGATAAAACTCGATGAAACTTTTTTCAGTGTTCGTTTTTTACAAGCAAAACAGTTGTTGCAGTATCAAGTGATAATAAAACCCTGAATTTCATTTCAATTCCTTTATACTGCCTACATAGATACTAATATATATTTTTTTAATTGGACTTTATTATCGTAATAGATATTAATATCTATCTATTTTTTCAATTGGAATTTATTATCATATTAATATTTATGGTTTAATTATTTATGGAATTTATTATCATATTAATACGATCGTTACTTTTGTGTCGTTTATTTTTCTGTCTCGTTCCTGACACAACTCACATATCTTGTGAAAACAGAAAAAAAAAAAAATACAGCATAACAATGTTAAATTGTGTTTTGAGAATTTTAATTTTCTGTTCACAAACTCATGAACATACTCTATTAATCTCCATGTGAGTTTTTGCTGTAAATGTTATGAGCGTTTATAAAATATCTGATTTAATGAAAAAATTGTTATTCTTTATTTTATTTATTGTATAAGGTTTATGACTATTAACATACTCTTTAGTGTGTAGTTTTTGTTGTGATTTGGTCTTGATAATGGTATTTCTAAGAAGAGATGTAACAAATAAAAAAGCTTTCCTGAAACGAATCAGTGTTGAATAAATATATATATATATATATATATATATATATATATATATATTAATTATGTTTTGATTTTTGTCAAGTAATGTAAGTCAATCCCTACCGGAAAAAGTTAAATTGTTTTAAATATTGAAATAGAATTAGTGTTTTGAAATATACCACAGGAGTGAAAATTTACTCAACTAATATGAATACTATATTTAAATTTAAAAAAGAAAAACAAAAACTTAGAGACCCTAGTTGAATATAACTACAGATACAGGAATTAGAAGTGAGGTGATTTTACTTTGAGCAGAAGCTGGTCAGTGATGCGCGGCAACATTTCAGAAATAAAATGGTTGACAATGACCGCCATAACCTTCACACTCACAGCCATTTCCATCTCTGGTACATATAAGTTATTTCAATTCCGATTGTAATCACTCATTCACCATCCTCATACTTAGTCACTGAATTTTGCAGCGTACGCATTTAAGAGAAAATGGAACGATATGAACTCCAAGATCGAGGAGCTCGAGGCATCTCTGAAGTCCTGCTCTGAGAAATGTGCCTCCGAAAGGCAAGGCCGAATCAGGGCTCAACAGGTCTCCATCACTTCTCTCTCCCAACCAACCACTTTATGCCTTCCTAATTCCGTTTCCGACTCCGGTAATTGCAGGCTTTGAGAGAAGAAGTAACAAAGTCGCAGCCTAAATCTGAAAACCTAAACCTCACTTGTTATCCCATGATGCCAATCGGTATCGTCCACTCCTGCTTCTCCACCAGGAACGGGACGCCGAGGCAACCGTTACTCGTGCCACTTGCTAGGGCGTGTTTGGTTTTTAACACTACTCGCGTTCCTCCGGCGTCGCTCGAGGGTTTGGAGGAATATTCTCATTGTTGGATTCTGTATGTTTTTCACTTAAATACGGATCTTGATAAGCTGTGGAAGCATCCGTCTAAATCAGGGTTCAAGGCCAAGGTGCGTGCCTCTGGTTTCAACTGATAATCTGGACCCTTTTCACATGAACTTTTCCTTAGTTTCTTACAACTAATTCTAAGTCTTTGTTATATACTAAAGAGGATTTAATATTTTTAGTCATTGAAGTTAAATCAGAAGAAAGAATGAATTGAAATTCTGACGTGACCCAAATGTATTTTTAATCTTTGTACAAGTTAGACTAGGCAGTTTCTATGAGACTTAAGTTCATGAATCCAAATTAGCATACGTGAGAAGATTAATTGATTTTATGTCTTTATTTTCTTCTTTTATCAATACTTAAAAAGAAGCTTATTCAATCATAATCTTAATCTACATTGTCATAGCTATGCCATGTTATTTTTTTGTTTTATAGAAGTCTTTTCATATGGATCGGTGGATGAATAGGTGAGGGTTCCGAGACTGAAGGGTGGAAGAAAGGGAGTGTTTGCTACACGATCCCCACACCGTCCATGCCCCATCGGACTCACAGTTGCAAAGGTAAGGACACTTTTTGGTTTTGTGAATCTGAAATGATTCTTCTCACGAATGACACTTTTACTGATGGATATGTCCCTGATTTAGTGCATAATGTTGAATATTGGAGACCAGCGAACAAGTCTCTCTGAAAAAATCACTTTATCCTTTGTTATCTTTAGATTGCTTTGTGATTCCTCTCAGCATTACTAAATTGTTGCAATGCAAGTCTACGGTAAATCATTCCCAAGACAGTATCGGATTTCAGATCCTTGTTCTTGGGCTCATTGCATATGGTGGTTATTCCCCTTCGCCCCAAGTATGAATTCAGTGTGGTGTGTTGTTAAGAAACATACAGTACTATTTTACATTTTAAAAATGCACGTGACAAGTATGTCCATAAAAAAATTGCATTGTTTTGAGGCAGGTTGGTGCCAAGCAACAACAATGATTCGTGTAATAAAAATGTGACTGTCACATGTCATTTGTCTTAAGAGTGGATGAGAAGAAGTATGAATCAGTGACGTAACAAAGGAACCGCCGATCATGGAATAATAGCGACATATTAAAATTGGGCTAAACTGCCGATAGGAAATTGAATTTCACCCTTATTATTATGTGATTAGGAGAATCTTAGTTCTTCGATGATTACTTCTTATACAGGGTCTCATTAATGCACTTTTTTTTTCATGTTGTCTCTGTTCCCTTTGCCATCCACTCCCAAGAATTTCAATTTCTGTATTCAAATAAACAAAAAGGACGGGCGTAGTTTGTAACTTTAATTTTATACTGTAGGTAGAGGCTGTACAGGGAAATATGGTTTTGCTCTCGGGTGTGGATCTGGTTGATGGAACTGTAAGCCTCCATTTTCAGTCTCTGCTTATTATGCAAACTTTAGTGAAATTCTGTGCCACTCGTGGTATCGATATTTGTTTAACTGTGAATTTTATGCTTTTATGTAAATGCATAATCATGTTGCTTCCAAATCTCATCAACAGCCAGTGCTAGATCTCAAGCCTTACCTGCCATATTGTGACAGCATCCGAGAAGCTACAGTGCCAAATTGGTTAACAGTAATGCCCCGTTTTCCTTTCAGCTATATATTTCGCTGCTTATATTGGTTTATTTTTTCTAATTAATGTATAACATTTTTTAACAATTTGATCTTTGAATTACTGTGAGTAACTTTAAACAATTGTTAGCTGGATATCAAATTTAATCTTCACACGTGTGAAAAATGATATATAATAAATCATCACTACCTTTTACTACACAATGAAACTCTTGTACTCTTGTATTATGATTATTTGAAAGCTCAGCAGTGAAATTTACTAGAGCAATATTACATTTTCTCACATCTCTCTGCAGAAGTTTAATGAATTATCTCTTAAAAAAATTGTCTTTCTTCAGGATGATAACTTGCTTTCTGTAGCTTCTATTAGCTTTTCGGAGGACTTCGCTTCAGCTCTCGAAAAATGCTGGATAGTGGCGGTGAGTTGTTAACTGCTTAATGCATCATGTCCACTCTTTATATTTGTTTTTATTTAAGAATAGATTCACTTTTCCAAATGATTGCAAAGCAGCTCCTTGTAGCTTTAACATTTTTCATGGAAGAAAATTGATATTTTAGCTACTCTTGTGAAATTACAACCTTGTTATAATAATAATAACAATGACATGAACATATAAGTTAATAAAGGAAAATTAGTAAAATATTATTTGTTGTGTTTGTTCAACAATAACAAGAAAAAAGCACAAGAAAAATAATGAAAGAAAGTACTTGTATAATAACATAAGGTTCTATATACAATGTATCTTCTCAATGCAACATATATAGCATATACATAGAATTCTCTATTTATAGAACTAAGGAAACAGAATGACCAAAAACTACAAAGACAATTAAGACAAAACACCATATAATACATGTGTTAGATGGTACACGGTCTAACTAATATGAACACTATTAGACGCACTCTAGTAGACAATCTTTTGTACCATTCATGATTATGATACAAACTCTTTAAACTGCACTCGTACAAACTCCAAACATTCTCAATTCTAAGCTCTATAAGTTTGGTTACATGCTAATTACCAATCATGGTGTGCCACTTCTTAAATCATTGAAAAGTTCTAGTCTTTCTTTTCAAGATATAAATTTACACCCTCTGCGACTAATCATCTATGGTAGTGAGGAATAAGACCTACTGTGAGTTTGAGTTCTTGCTGGACCTCATAGGTTTACATGAGCATACTCAAACGGCTCAAATGGTCTACTGGATATATATGTTTACTAGTCCCAAACTTCAATCTATGAGACTTTCCAAAGTATGCATTGATCACAAAACTCCAACTCTTTCATTCTATCACCTCCTAGCTATTTGCCCAACTCCGTTAAACCTCTATCACTAATGTGCCCCAATCTTAGATGCCACAGTTTTGTCTTATCTTGCATCGTCTGCCTAGCTACAAACACGTGTTATCACTATTCTAGTATATAAAGACTATTCTTTTTCACTTCCTTAGCAACTATAGACGCTCCTTTTAAAATCTTTATAGTACCTTGTTCAATCTTGGTCGACAAACCCATAAGGTCAAACATACTAACGAACAAAAGATTTCTCTTGAGCTCTTGAACACATCCTCACATCTTGCAATATCATTTCTTGGTTGTCAATCGTCTTTAACTTGATTTATCCCATGCCTTGCACCTTATAGGCTTCATTGTTCGCAAGAAGAACTACACCTCTTTCTTTCAGTTCTTAGGTCTCAAAGAACTCCTTCATTGAACATATGTGGCGAGTGCGTCCTGAGTTCATAATTCAACTTCTTTGTGTAATTGACACTAATGCCACTAACACTCTGGCATATTCTAGCTATTAGACACTACTACAACATTAAAATGTTCTCTTTTGTAATGACAGTTTCTGCCCTTCTCATTCTTTTCCTTCTTTGGATTGTCTGTCTTGTAGTGACATCTCTTGTGACAATTATAACACTCAGGCCTTATATCTGCCATATCATTGGATGAATACTTTGACTTATTCCCTTTCACCTCCCTTATTTTCTTTCTCTTTGACTTCAAGACATTCAAACACTTCAAGACATTATAGTTTGCCTTATACTCTTGAAGTTTTTGTAGTTCCTTAGTTCAAATTGTGGTCTAAACCTCCTTCAGAGTAAAGTCTTATCATTGTCTTTGAGCTTCACTTCAATGTTATCCAAATAGTCAGAATCTTGTTAAAATCTCCCAGCCACTCCACCATCATTCTTGATTTAGTCATCTTGAATGAATACAATTGTTACTTCAGATAGAGTCTACGTGCCAAAGTATTTGTATATACAATAACTAAAGTTTCATACACATTGATGTAGCAACTCTCTCCTCCATGATTTTCTTGGATGTCAGTTGACTACAAAACCAACGGCAAGTGCACCGGTCGCAGCGTAGCAAGTGATAAATATCGTTTCTCCCAAGGAACTTGTGCAACACATGACAATTTTTCCTTTTACAACTCAATTAGACATCAAAATACACAAAACAACACAAGAAACTCTTTTTGGTATTTTATCAAAGAGTTGGTGTGCCAGGAATTTATATTTAAAAGAAACTTCGTTGGAATTGAGTTTCATGAATCATATGAATATAAAACTTTGTTCAATATTTCATTATTTCATTTGAATATTCATATCAAGGCATACTAGTCCAAATCCCTTAGCAACTAGTTCTAAATTAATATATCAAACTGCTAATCTCTTAGTCAATTTAACATACAATTTGCATTAAGTCCGATGTTAAGAATGACCAAGTTATTGAGTCTATCCCTAGATCCCAAATCACTTAAATGCTCTATTTATGTTCATGTTCAAAATAAATCAAAGACATTCAAATATCATTATATTTCCATACAATGATAGTAAATTCAAGAAAGAGCATATGAACGAACAAGTACAATTTACTACACAACTTTTCTACTTTTAATTACAACTTTTCAATGAGAAAAACACATTATTTCATGAATAAATACAAATTTGAGTTAATTAATAAGTCTGAAAATATGTATTTTTTCATACTTATCAATGTCTTATTCCTAAGACACAAAGTTATGGTGTTTTTGACTTTGTCGATTATGTCAATCTTCTCCTTTTGAGACAATGACAGTAACATGTTCACCTCACCTTTATCTCATCAACAATTTCTTGTATCAAAATAACTTCCATCTTAAGCCTCCATAATCTGAAGTCATTCTTAAAAAAAAAAACTTGTAAATAGCAAAGTTGGTGACCATGTCTTCAAATCTTGCTCTTCTTGATTTTGTACCTCTTGTTCCTCACAGACGGTGTGGATTGTTGGGTTCATTAAATAATAATAAGAAAAAACACAAGAAATAAAACAACTGTATTATAACAGAAGGTTTTATACACAGTATGTTCTCACTATTACATATATTGCATATATATGAAGTTCTCTATATAGGACTAAGAAAACGAAATAACAGAAAATTGCAAAGATAGTCAATACAAAATGCCATCTAATACAGGTGGTGGATGGTCTAATTAATCTTAAAACTACTGGACATTCTTTTAGCATTTTTTTGACATTTGGTTCAAAATTATCTACAACCATTTTTTAGTATATGTTTTTACTTAGCTTATATTGCAAAACGAGGATGACCATGGTGGGGCAGCAGTAAGGCTGCTACTACCTTGTCACTTAGAATTCACGGGTTCAAACCTAGGAACGAGCTCTCTCCATTGCGTCCTTTCCAAACCCACTTGTCGGGATTTGGGAGTCTCATGCAATGTGTCACATTTTTCACCTTAAATTACAAAACGTCGGATAGAAAGTCCCCGGACCCTAGTTTGAATAGCTGTAAAGCCCCTTAATTAAGGAGAGAAAGACCGAAAACAACTTGAAGTGAAATTATTAAAAAATATTCAGATTTTGGCTTCCCTGAAATTTTGGTTACTGCCTTATGTTGTTATTGCTTAAGTCACATTTTCAATCTTGTTCTTGTTCCGATGTAATTCATACGAGTCTATGATTCAGGAAAAGAAGTCATTGTATGCATCACCAGGTGAGTTCCAAAGCTTGATAAAGCAGGTTCTTTCATGGGATATTCGGTCATTGAGTCAACGCAATCGACCACATGATGCATTACTTAATGAAAACGGTGAACTATTGGGTAACGCTTCTGACGTAGATGACCACGAAAATGCTATCAATTCCAGTGAAATCATTTATCACCTGATTTTGGAGGGACTTGATGTCTCTTACAGAATTGATCATGTCGGTAATGTCATCGTACATAATGTGTCACCTGCTGTGCAGGATAATAAGCATAGTTTCTTTAATTACTTGACATGGAAAGACAAGTTGCAATGATTTCTTTTATGATACCCTATTACTTGTTAAGCTATTTTAATTGATATTTTTCTTTTTCAAAAAATGCTTTTGCCCTTTTGTTAGTAGTAATGTAAGCTTTGAAGGTGTTTGGTTTCCTTTATGGTCATTTTTAATTCATGTTTTTGTTACAATTTCGCTAATACCATCTTGTATTATTTTCAAAATTTTGTGAAGAGATAAGCAACATCCCACAAGTTATTCTTGTTGTTACCATCTTATATTTTTTTAAGAAACTATATATGATTTTTTTCGAAAAATTTTATAGACAAAACATTGCTTATTTTGTAACAGTAAAGAAATATATTAATAGAATGTTTAAAAGCACAATGTTACAATTCTGATTTCGAAAGTACCAGTAAAAGAGTATTGAGTATAAAAAGTTAATTTCAGCATATTTATCTTATCCTACGCAATCCCTAAAAAAATGTCAAACCAACCAATTCTCTTATTACCGATGAAATTCGCAACCAACTATCTTATCACCGATGAAATTAGCTAACAGGTTAACTTCGGATTTATATTTTGGAAAATAAGAAAAATATTGAAATCTAAATTCAGGAACTGGATTTTCTTCATTATTTTTACACGAAGAAGTCAAAAGTTTTGGAATTTAAAATTGTGAAACACTAAAGGCAAGAAAAATAAATGAAATACTCATACCATATTCATTACCCAGATATTTTAAATTTAAGAACGCAGTTCTACAAGAAACTCTAATTACAACAGATTGACTTGTATAATGATATAATAATAGGGTCATATTAAGATTAAAAACTAGGTTTCTATAAAATACCATCCTTCAATAATTATATTAATATTTTTAACTTATTAAAAACAAAAATGAAAATAAAAATTTATAAAAATCTGATTTATTACAAGACTGATTGAAACAAAACTAATAAAGATATACAATGAGATGCATACAAGTAGTGTGATTTGACAAAACGATTAAAATAAGATCCATTCAGTATTTTTAAAATTCATGGAATGAAAAATAGAGTCGTATTTGTGAATATGTTTTGAATTTGTTTCTCTTTTAAGTAGGAATTATAGTATTCATTATTTAATTTTTTTTTATCATGTATGAAGATAAAGATGAATATGTATATAAAATGTCTTTTCTTTATATCCTGCTTAATATACATCTTGGTGTTTATCTTCATTTTGTTTAAATTATTAAAATTTACATAGTTTATATGTATATAACATTGAACATTTGAAGAATTTTTTGTTTGGTCCAAATAATTCTCATTATCTATCTGAAAAGTTTTTCAAATGTTCAATATACTTTTTATCTTAGGGTTGAATATGTTTTTAGTCCCTATATTTCGGGGCAATTTTGGTTTTAGTCCATTTTCAAACTAAGGTACAATTTAGTCTTTCAATTTTAGAAAACTTTGGTTTTAGTCATTTTTATCAAATTTTTTTAACTTTATTTGCTGTTTGTTTACACTGTTTGACACATTTTTGCTTCAATGTTAATTGAGAAACGTGCTTGAAACAACAAATAAATAAAGTTAAAAAAATTTGATAAAAATGACTAAAACCAAAGTTTTCTAAAATTGAAGGACTAAATTATACCTTAGTTTGAAAATGGAATAAAACCAAAATCGCCCCAAAGTATAGGGACTAAAAACATATTTAACCCTTTATCTTATTATGTATTTTGATCATTATTTATTTATTATTCTTTTATCATGTAGAATATTAATTTAATAATTTTTATATAATTATTTTTATTTTCTAACTCATTTCTATAAATTTACTAACACAATTATATAAAAATGTTTCATTTACTGTAATATTCCATATCTAAATTTAAATTATTATTAGTTTAATTTTTTTTATATGTGATTTCATGTAGTGTATTATAATATTTATTAATGTATAAAAAAGATATTTCATTATAATTTAGAAGAAGAAAGTAAAGAGAGATTTGAAATATTTTTAAATTTGAATATTTTTTTTCTTTTTAACTTTATTAACTTTGCTTCATTAATATTTTAAAAATTAATAGATTGTTTGGTTGGTATGAAATTTTATTTATGGGCAATTACATTATATTTTATATAATCATTTAACTCTAATTTTTTTATTTTTAATATTGATTTAAAATTTATACCGTTTTAATTTATTTCTAAATATTTGACATTGAATATTTGATAATTTTATATTTTTTTATGATATTTTTATAAAAATTAATTAATTGATATTAAAAATATAAAAAAATGTGTGATAAGTGAATACAGATATATGAGTTACATAACTGGTATGAAATGAAACAAAAATTATATACCTAGTAAATACGAATTTTTACCACGAAATAAATGAAATAATGAAACTCATTATCTATTGTCTTCCCTGAACTAAAATAATACTTTCACTCGTAAATAATTATCACCGAAATTGTTTTAATAAGGAGATAAAGACAAACATTTTTAGCAATTTTCAACAATTCCTATTTTAAAAATCACACAAAAATAATGCTTTTACTCATAAACTCCACTACAAATGTTTTAACAAAGAGAGAAAGACGAAGTTAAAAAAAAATTACAAAAATTCACTCCAAATTCATCATGTAACACCTCAAAAATATAGGTGTAAACTATATTTAAGAGTTCTTACATTTACAATAAAATAGAACAATTATATAATTAAGAATTAAGTTATAAAGTGTTAACTGTATAGTTAACTTAAAATAGCCACAAATTAAAACTTTACAAAAATCCTATACTGATACAAACTATGCACAAGACCAATTAGTCATTAACCGAGAATCCACAATAGCATAACTCAGTTAACACCGAGCACTAGAGGATGTCGAATGGTCAATGAAGGACCCTTAGCGAATTGCATAATTTTGCAGAATTATGATCAACAGTAATCTTTACTGATTTTTCCCAACTTCTAATCCTCCAAACTTATATCAAATACATCCTTACACATTAATTAAGAATATCTAAGTCTTTCTAACATCATTAGAAGAGTTTCATCTCAGATTTGTGAGTAAATTCTGCAAAATCATGAACTCAATGACCGAAAGTTAGATTTCCTACTTTTGGTACAATTTTGAATAATTCAAAGGCTCTAACCAATTCTAATCAACTTGTCCATATACTCCCTCCAGACCAAAACCACATCGAACACAATTTCTTCATTTTTACCATTTCACTTCCTCACAATTCTCTCGACATAGTACTTAGAATTTTGCAAAGATGAAGGTAACATGACCATAGTATTCAATAGCCCACACAAATTTTGCCGAACACACAAACATTCAATTTCACATACATGCAACATCATCAAACAACATTTTCATACATCATACACCTATCAACTAAATTAACTAGCTTCCCTTGCCTCTTAACTGGGCCGAACAACTCTACCACTTTAGGAATTTTGCTCTCAACACCAGAAAATCCTTAGAACCTATAGTTCACCGATTTGTGAAAATAGACCAACCCAAAATATCAGAAATATGACCAGAAGTATGAATAAGAAGGTGATGAACACATGCAACCAGAAACTTGGTTTGCATGTGCTAGTAAACAAAGTTTCTAGGAAGAAAATGAATTTACTGACTCTAAACTTGATTTTGATCGGTAGAAAAAGATGATCTTGACTTCCAGATTGCTTAAACAGTGCCTAATTGTTGAAAAGATAAAGTAAAAAAGAAAAATTTTCAGAAAAAAAAGAAGAAAAGATCGAAGCTTGTGTTTTAGAGAGATACAAATTCTGAAAAATAATGAGATAAGCTTAATTTGGAATTTTCTATAAAATGTTCAATCTCTTTATTTTTTAGACATTTGTCCCTCCACCACACGTCACTTTTATGGTTCTGACACATTTGCCTTCAATATTTAAATTAATATTGATAAATGATGAACTTGTTTCTTATTTAACATTTAAAATTATTTTTATATTATATTACGTCACACTATCATAGTGTTTGTAGTATTATAGTTTAAGATCTTCCCGTCATTACTGCCGTGTTCGTTTCAAATGATTTACTGTTACTGATGATTTGGAATGATGGATTTCCAATGAATTTCGTGTTCGTTTTTATTGATTTGTGGGCGATGAAAAGAGTGGATTTGCGGGATGAAGCAAAATTTCAATCCTCCCTTCACAGCGCTGATTTGCAAGGAATCATTTACAATTCCAATTTTACCCTTAATATAATATATTTGATTAAAATGGATTCTTAGCATGAATAATAATAATAATAATAATAATAATAATAATAAATAATAATAATAATAATAAAATAATATATTATTATTATTATTATTAACGTTAATTTTTTTACTTTTTATAAATATTTTTATAATTAAATATAATATTAACATTTATATTTTATTACTTTAATAATTAGAGACATTTTGGTAATCTTCAATTTTGATCAATTAAATAAATTTTTTCATCTGTAACATCAATCAAATCTTACACTAATTTTTACAAACTTTACTTCCAAACCCCCTCTCAATTACTCACAAATCCACTCAAAAAAATAACAAAAAAAATTACTCTCAAACCCATTCAAATCATCTCCCTCAAAAGAACATAGCCTACACGAGTTAACTTTAATTTGTTAAATTTGTTTCATTAAAATTTCACTTTTGACCCACATAATAATGGAAAAGAAAACATAGTACGTTTTTAGTGGCGACAGGTAGTTGTTGATGTTGAAAGGACAGCTATTAAGAATGGTAAGAAATATCTAAAAGGATTCTCAATTATCGGGATGAGTTTTATTTTCTCAAATAACTATAAAAATAGTATGTGTTTTTATCCGATTAAAAAATATGAAAATTCTTTTTGTCTAAAAACATTTTACTTTTAATATATTATTAAAACGGTCTCATTTAAATTGAAAAAATATTTAGAAAATAAAATTAAAAACAAAATATAAAATCTGAAAGAATAATCTCTTTTATATATATATATATATATATATATATATATATATATATATATATATATATATATATATATATATATATATATATATATATATATTATAACATCTATCTAAGGTCTTTTATTATATCACATATCCGTATATATAGATTATAGGTTGGTTTCAAATTTGTTTAATATTTTAAACTTTAACTAATATATATTAAATTTAGTCATCATAAAAATAGATTATAGGTTGGTTTCAAATATGTATAAAAAATATTATACTTAAAATTAGTATACTTATTAATATATAGAAAAATAAAAAAATATTTTAATAATTGTATTTTTATTCCATAACATAAAATAGATAAACATATTTATGTTTGTGTTTTCATTAATGATATTAATTATTATCATTACTGTCAAATAGAAAACAAATTACACTCATATAATATAATTTTTATATGACAAAAGAGGCTAATAAAAAAAAACCATAGAGAATGAGTATGTTTAAGTTATACAATATATTTAAGTTCTACTAGTTTATCAATATCACAATAGTAAAGTTGTAGTGTTAATACTTTTATGTATCAACATGTGCTTCTAGCTTTTATATTTGAAAGACTAACCGGAAAGAAAAAAAGAATACAGGTGCTAATGTTAAAAAATTATTATTATACTTAAAAAAAAAATCAACTATAATTTAAATGACTCGTAAATCTATTGTTAAAAATAAATCTAGAAAAAGTCATTTTAAAAATACATTAACTATTTCTTCTAATTATTTCTGTCTATCAAAAGTGTTTGATTTTAATTAGTTCGCAATTAAAAAAATAAAACAAAAGAGCGAGAAAGTGCTAATTTTTTAAAATTTAAAACAATATAAATTGATATAATTAAAACTTAATATTTAAAAATCAACATAGTACCAAACACTAAAGAATCTATAAACCATTTATATAATTTTGTTGTTACCCGCATTAGGCCGGTCCTTGATGAACTAATTGACCCAGTGTTAGTTGTCTTCTCCTTATTAATGTTTTTTTGGATATTTTTTTTTTTTTACCTTTGTTGTATGGAATTTTTTTTCCTTCTATTTAATAGTATTTGCTTTAATCTTTGTTGTTTAGAGTTGATTTTTTATGATTTTATTATCTATTACAAATAAAAAAAATAAGTATCATAAAACTAAAACGAATAATATACTATTTATACTATCATACAAAGACACGATGACAAAAGCACGTTAACGTAAGCCTGCATAACAGGAAGAAGGAAGAAGAAAGAAACAAAAATAAAAAAATTGATATATTTATTTATAGAGATTGAAAACAATTAATACTAAAAAAAATTTAAGTATTTTTTTAAGATCTAAAAGTAAGAATTTTATCTATTTGAACCTTGAACTTGGTTTAGGAATGTCAAAATATTTATAAAAATAATATAATTTTTTTTTTGAAGATGTCAAATATATAAAATATATTAAAATTTAAAATAACTAATTTGAATTATATATTAATTTATATAAATATAAAAAAAAAATTGAGGGGCCAAGGCCCCTCTGTCACCATTACAGTTCATCCCTGCTTGATCCCACCCTGAATGATAGGATGATATAAGAAAAACAAGAAATAAATATTGATAACATTTTATTTAAATGAATACAAGGCAATTAGACTAAATACCTATATCTCCAATTGATATAATATGGTAAACAGAATTAGTTTTCGTATGTGAAATCATAAATAGTTTTCAATAACTATAAGATGTGGAATGTATAATTTTCTGTCTTTAAATAAAACAATGAAAACCATTAACAATTAGCACTACACCATAGTTAGGAAAAAGGGAAACTAAATCATCAAGGTCATAACTCTCCAAAAGTTTTTAATAAAAGTTAGTATAAACTTAAAAAACTACAACCCTAACTAGTTGATTAATATGAGACTAACTTTTCATTACATCATAGTATCGCAATTTCATTATGTTATTATGGTTGAAACTTTAAAATAATATATCATGAGATTTGGTCAAAATTACAAATATTTCTTAACAAATGGTTTTGCTAACATATTAATCTTGTTGAAAAGTATCAAACAAAATTGAGAAGCACTCATATTGTAAGGAAATACTAGTATTGTTAGAAAGTATTATAGAAGGTTGAGAAATACTAAATTGCCTCGAAACATCATGTAAAACTTAAAAGCACTAGACTGGTTTTTTCGAAAAGTACTAAGTAAGGTGAATAACACCTCAACACAATCATATACAATTTTTAAATAAGTAACCTAACTATAATAAACATCCACAATCAAACATTATAATTAGACAATAACTAAACCAACATTAACGATATAGAATCATTTTCAATGTTTATTAAAATAAAGAGGGATTACAAATAATAAAAATAAATAATTACATAAAAATATTTATTATTGATATGATTGTTTATCTTATATTACTGTTATAACTATTATATATTACTGTTATAACTATTATCCACATACTTAAAAATCAATACTGAAACCCCTAAGATCAAGAACCAACATTGAACTAAAATATTTTAAAATACAAAGATTAATTAATTAGAAATACATGGTGTTATAAACATTATTTTGATGTCATAAGAATGTAATGTGTAACACAAAATATTGTTGAGCACTCTCAATATATGACTTTTTATTGTTGGTAAATCAAAACGTAAAATAGGTAGAAAAGATTAATCAATCGTGAGTGAAGATGAAGAATTTAAAATCAAATGAGTTTTCTAGACAACTATATATTTTCCCACAGGAACACTTTCCGTTTGAGTGACTGATGCTTTTTACAGCATTTTTCCAACCCACATTTTTTTATCTTTTGCAAAGAGATATTTTTTAGGTTAAAATTGTAGTGTCTCTATTATTAATTCTATCTGCGTTGTGAAAAAAGTTTTTTTTTTTAATTTTTTTTTTACAATTTATTTACAACTGATAGTTTATTATTATCTGTTTCAAATATTTTTTTAAAAGTAAATTCAAACAAATCAATAAAATTACGATACATATCTTATAAAATAATTATTAAAAAATGTTATTAAAATAATATATTTTTTATTTGTTGGGTATTGGTACGATGTGGTTATCACTGTGCCCCTAGTGGTCCTGCATAGCAATGATTTCATATATTTGCTTACAAAAGCATTAGTTTTGCGACCATAAATGAGAACATTACCACGATTTCCTCAATATTTTTTTATCTGGTATTTTATTTATAGTTACTAATTATTTAGAAAACAATTTAAAAGAAAAGATGTCGTATTGCTATTATAAAAAAAGTGAATTAAAGAGTTAACGAAACAGACTTGTCCTATTGAATTAAAGTAAAACAGACTTGCTATTAATAAAGGAAAAGTGAATTAAAGAGTCCATCAGAAAATATGACTCGTGATCTGTACTGTTAACAAAATATTTTCAATTTTGATCTAATGAAATATATTTTATAAATTTTAAACAGCTCACAATTATATTCTTTTAATTAAAATTTTGTAATAGTTAATATAAATTATAATTTTCTAATGTCAAACATCTCTTTCTTATGTACACCGCGCTTCTTATTTAAAACAAAAAACACTTTTTGCTGTTATATCCTCTCTGTACCTATATATATATATATATATATATATATATATATATATATATATATATATATATATATAGCTATCAAAACGGGTAACCTGGCTCGACCTGCCCAGTCCATCACAGGTTGGTCACTTAGTGAGTCAATCCAACCCGACTCATTTATTAGCGAGCCAGAAAAACTTCAACCCGGCTCAACCCACCACGGGTTGGTGGGTAAAAGGGTTGGCTCACTAGCCCATTTAATTATAATTTTTTTTAAAATAAAAAAAATACAAACTTTCTGTAATTTAAATTTAAACAATTTTCAGAAACATACAAATAAGTTTATTATATATTCATCATTTTTTGTTTTTGTTGTAACCCTTGACCCTTGTTCTTGTTGTCTCCAAATTCACTAATAAAGATTTTTCTAATATCAGAACAATTTCGACAATCAATAAAAAAATATTAGTAAAAAAAAAAAGAACCAGTACTCAACAACATCAACAAAAAATTAATGGTTTAATCGGTAACATAATTTCCCAAATTCAAAGATATCAAAAAGAGTTTGTTCAAATAATATATACTTAAATTATTTAAATAAAATGAACAAAATCTGATACAAGCATGTCACAATATGAAAAAAATCATTCCATGTCTTCAAATCCCCCAGAACAAAAAAACAAATTCGCAAACCCCTATTTTTGTCATTATAGGGTTTTTGAAAAAAAAAAGAAAGAGAAGTGAGAAAACAAAAATGTGGAGAAAAGAGAAGAAAAAAAGAAAGGGTGTTTTACCTGCTCCTTGAAAGTGAGCAAGTACGTGATTTGTGAGATCAAAGGTTACTTTTTTGGTATAAGTGAGTGAAGAAAGTATTTTATTTTTTAGGGTTTCATAAATAAAATAATAAATTAAAAAAATTAAATTAAGTAGGTGGGTTGGTGGGCCAACCCGGCTCACCACGGGTTCAACCCGCATGAGCCGGGTTTAAATGAGCCGGGTTAAAATCTGATCCGCATGTAAGTGGATTGTATTTTTCAAACCCAACCCGGCCCGAACCCATGACGGGCCGGGTTGGCTCACAGGTTGTGACCCATTTTGACGACTCTCTCTCTCTCTCTCTCTCTCTCTCTCTATATATATATATATATATATATATATATATATATATATATATATATATATATATATATATATATATATTCTTTTAAAGATGTGTTTGGATGGAAAGTCAATTTTAGATAGTGAAAAAAATAAAGGAAATGAAGAAAAAAAAAAGAAAAAAAATGATATTGTTTATGGAGAGAAAGAGAATAAAAAGTGAGATGAAAATTTATAATAGATTTAATTTGTAAAAAGTTGTATTTAAAAATAAAAATATATTAAAAACATCAAAATTTGAATTGATAATTTTATTTAATTTATCATTTCATTTTTACTTATATTTATATATTTTAATTATTTATAATATCAGAATAAAAGAATAAATATTTTATTGCTTTTTATTTAATTTTAATCAGTTTTGTTTATTCGATTATAAATTATTTTGACTATAAATTGTTGTAAATTTATAAGGAATACTTTTTTCGGATTTTCTCGAATGTGAGAATGGAAGGTCTGCTGGTGTTTTTTTTTTTTTTTTTTTTTTTAATTTTTCGTAATTGAATTTTCTCGTATGTAAGAATGGAAGGTGTGCTGGTGGTTTATTATTTTTTTTCCGTATCATTTTTTCGAAAATCAATGCATTCCTTTGTGGGAAACAGTACCGTAAATTAAATAACCCATGACAAAACTTTAGTTGGAAACATTAATACAGTGCTAAAGTTTCCGCAATTTTATTTTCTATAATTACTTTTTTATTTTTAAGAAATTTGTGTATTTTGATTAAATTTGTCCTTTTTCCCGATAAATGATAGTAAAAAATATTGCAGCCGCAAGTTCCTTTAAGTGGAATATAGTTATAATATACACCAGGCTGTATAGACAGATCACTACACCTTCTGCAACAATAACCCTTGTACTGGATTACAGCATTGACTTCATTATTTTGATTTGGAAATTCCACTTCGTGGTTCTTTTCCAATTTAAATCATTGTAAATGGTAATCTTCATTTAATGCGTTTTCTTATGGTTGTCTGGTATTAGTTCCATTAATTTATCTTTGTCAGACTTGTTTGGTATTCGTTGAGAAGCTTCCTATTAATGGTGACACGTTACGGTCTAAAGTAAAAATCATTATTATAATCAAAATTATTTCACAAATTATTTCAAAATTAAAAAACCAAAACTTGTTTTTAGGAAACATGATCCATAAACTACACATATTCTATAATTCTATACTAACAATTATTTTTTTTAAGTGAGATCAGGCATGCATTAACTCTAACCCCCACATGCGACAAAAACTAAAGTGCAAAACTTAAATTCTAAAAGGCATGTTTGCTATGATCTACATGGGATAACATTACTCTAAAATCGACACCTTCCTAACATAATCATAAAAGGGGATAAAATCCTGCTTAAAATAACAAGTAAGGAAATTTAAGGTTATAATAAATAAATAATGTTTCTATCAATAAAAAATATTTTATTTTTTTATTTACAACTTATGACATAAAATAAATAAATTATCCATTATTTATTAATTTCAAATCTTTTATATCCATAAAGCAATTTTTTTTTTTTTTACAAACGAAAAGTTAATTTTTGTTGTTAATGATTAAGATTGTTTACTTATTTTTACTACGAACATATCCAAATAAAATATTAAGACATATTTATGGCTAAATTAAGTATAGGAGTGGATATGAGGTCATTTATATTAAACATATCACCCATATCATATAAAAGTGAACTAGTTTAAGTTATGTCAGATTTGACTAGATCACAAATGAAATCTAATATAATCTAATTATATTAAATCGTGTTAAGTTAAAAACAAATATGAAATGTCTAAAAAAAAAGGTAAAACATCTTTGTCACTAGCATACTTTTATACTTAATGAAAAATAAATGATGTATTGTATTCAGATATCATACACTGATGGCCTTATTTCTCATAAATAATTCTTTATTATTTTTATTTTCACCATAAACAAAATTGATTATTCATCACCATCAAATTAATGAAAATACATTATACCTATAAGTATAAAAAGGCGTTTTTTGTTTTAATACAGCTCACGCTGGAAATTTTAATAGTAGAAAATGAATAACTTTCAGTTTTGAATAAAAAAAAAACTAATTATTTATTTAGTTAGTTAAGTAATGTCGCATTATTATTTTATTTTAGTAATTAATTTAGTATGTATTTGTAGTATAGTTAGTAAATATTTTTAGTTTTTTTATTACATTCAGCAAGTAATAATTGGGAAAGAAAATGGTCAACTTGATCTACCAAATATAAGTATAACACCAAGCCGGTTTTCTAAAATAGGATAAAGTGATTTTTGTTAACATTATTATTTAAAGTTTTAATATCTAAAATGAATTACAGTGTATTTGACACTTATTCTACAAAATTAGCATTCTGCAAAATTGTGGTATATTTTTTAAAAGGGAAAAAGATGGTAAATTAATTTTTGGAATTTGAAATAGTTGAGTTGGCAGCCAACTCTTAGGAGCATTAGTAAAAATAAATTACGGTTATTGTTTAACTAAAATAGGATTGCGATTGTAGATATGAGCTGTGTTGTTCTGTGTCGAAGACTCGTAATTGACCAAAGACAGAACAAGTTATACATAAAAACTGTACATCAAAGAAGAGTTTCCTCTGTGAATATTCTCTTGTTTTCCGTGAGCCACCATTCTCAAGAGCACCATGCAATTGCCCAGCCAAACGCTCTTGAGTAATGGTGTGCTCGTCAACACACACTGGAGATTTGAGAAAAAGATGGATGGTTCAATTAAAACATTGCTATCACCCAGCAATGAAGAGAAACGGTACGCGTATTATTATTTATCATTCCAGAGAGTTACATCATTACAGGAAATAACTGGTTAAATGTTACTATTCGTATAAAGAATTTGAAATGATCTAGAGAGTAATAATGAACGAAAAGGCATGTGTATGGTGGGGACGTGTGAGTTGGAGAAATAACTCCTTTTGTGTAAATACCGGTAAAGTGAGGGGCCATTTTCCCCACCCCACAAGAAAAAGTGTTTCCACAACATTTTATTTATTTATTTTTCGAATATAAATTATAAAATTGGCGTGCTTCCAATCCAACTCAAATTTACTGGTTGGACTTTCTTCTTTGCCTGCGCGCTGGAAATACTGCCTTGAGGGTCAAGAGTTGCTTCACACATGCACTTTTTTTTTTTCTTTTTGTTTCAGTATTCATAAATTATGATATCACAATAAAAATATAAACTGATTCCTCTTTTGATTTAAGTTTTGTGCAGAGTGCATACGAGAGGCGAACCAGAGGGTTTGCCTCAAAGAAGAAAGGAATCCAGCGGTCGCCGAGAGAAAAGGACAGAGAAGAAGAAGATGGGATCGCCGGCGGCGACTGGTGAGACGAATAAGATAGCGGTGCGGTCGTCGATTGTCGAGTCGTTTCGCGGTTGCGGTCTGTCCGGGATGCGAATTGACAAGGAAGAGTTGAAGAAGCAGCTCACCATGCCGCGCTACCTGCGCTACGCAATGCGTGATTCCATTCGTCTTCAGGACCCCGCCGCCGGTGAGTCCCGCTACATTAACCGCGCTGACGGCGAGGATTCCGCCGCCCCGGCCTATCCCATGGTCGTCTTCATCAACTCCCGCAGCGGCGGCCGCCACGGGCCCGCTCTCAAGGAGAGACTGCAGCAACTCATGAGTGAGGAGCAGGTACTGCTGTTGTAAATTGCTTGCGCGTGTTTAAAATTTCGCTGTCGTTCTGTCGTTATAATCTATGTTTTTCCGAATCACTTGTCGCTAAACAGAGGAAACCGTGAAATCAATTGGATCTTGTTAATGAGACGCTGAAACTTCTGAAATGAGAGAAGAAGTTTCATTTTGAAGGATTCTACTGGTCATAGACAATGCAAATGTTTTGAGAATCACCGTGTCCTGTTACATAACTGTTTTTATTTTTTATTTTTTATTTGACGCGTATGTGAAATTCAAGTTAATCTGTAGACATGGTTTCGTGGTTCGAATTTTTACTTCCGTTATTATTTTCTCTATAACTTTGTTCGTCTTTACATATCGTGATTGTTGTTTGGTTGTACGGTGCAGGTATTTGACTTATCAGATGTGAAGCCTCATGAATTCGTACGGTATGGATTGAGTTGTCTGGAGATGTTGGCGAGTCTTGGTGATTCTTGTGCCAAAGAAACTCGTGAAAAAATTAGGGTTATGGTATGTTGATTCGAGAACTGGAACATGCATTACAATTCATTCGGTATAAAGTATAGCGTGTGATTGCTTAAGTTGTCATGATTCTTACACCACATATCATTTAAAGACTATTTTCCAAACTTCCCGTATTTGGTTTCTTTCCGTTGTGCATTCTTGATTTAAGAAAATGGAAGTTATTATAATTAGAAGAGGATTTTTGTTACTTATTATATTTTTCCCTCCTAAATAAAACTGAAATAGATAAGGTGACAAGTGATTGGTTATGTAGTATTTCTTTAATTTCTAAGTTAAAAATGTGATTGATTACACATAATGGGAATTGTAGTATGTACTGGATTCAAATATTTGATAGGACATTACTATATTTTGGCAATCTCAAAACTGGTTGATTCGGCAGGTTGCTGGAGGTGATGGTACAGTTGGTTGGGTATTAGGATGTCTGACAGAACTTCGCACACAGGCTCGAGATCCAGTTCCTCCTGTAGGGATCATACCGCTGGGGACAGGCAATGACCTTTCTAGGAGTTTCGATTGGGTAAGCCTCCATACACCCGGAAACAATGGGTTAAATGAAAGTTGAATCTACTGTACTAATCTGTCTTTCTGATATTCTTCAGGGTGGGTCATTTCCGTTTGCATGGAGGTCTGCTATTAAGAGAACTCTTCAAAGGGCTAGTACTGGGAGTGTTAACCGTTTAGATAGGTTTTGTGTATTTTGTATATAGTTTATATGTTTTTCCTTTACTGAGTTAAGTGTGATGGTGGATATGAAGTCACATAATGAAATGAGTTTGTTTTTCAGCTTTTGCCATCGTTAGTTTCAGATAGAGTACGACGACTGTAAATTAAAATTATTTGGGCATCTTCTATATATGAACTTTTAGAACTGTGGAATTTGTGTTTTATAAGGAGATATAGTTTTATTCAGTTCTCTTTGATTTGTGGCTCACATATATTAAATTGGTATAATATTTTTTAAATTGCAGTTGGCGAGTTTCACTTGCAATGCCAGAAGGCACATCTGTGAAGCTACCGCACTGTTTGAAGCCTACAGAACAGTTCACTCTTGATCAGGTTATTGTCTGGTTTCTCATATCATTAATGCGTTTTAGCAGTGTATATGAATTTGTTAGGCTTGTTTTGGTTGTTTTTCTTGAGCATAGAGTATGTGGTTCCCAAATGCACACATCCTTCCTATATAGGAGGCAGATTAGGTCAGTGTTGTCTTTGTTTCCCAAATGGACATCCTTCATATATAGGTATCAAAGGATTAGATTAGTAATAATATTTGGTGATATTTATGTTTTTCCTGAAATCCCAACTTCTTACCCAAATAATGAATATCAAGTTTAGTAAATACGATGACCCATTGGTTATTTTTATGCTATAAATTTTAATCAAAATATACTTCTGTACAGCATATGCCCCATCATTTTTTATACAATTGGCTTTGTCAAGGTCTTTCTAGAGTGTCACTCCGATCGAATTTGATTCTTTACATGATGGTTGTTTCAACTCTCTATTTACTGTAAATTTGGATAAGATTGCAAAATATTGCTTCAGCATGCAACTTTTCCCTCTTTTCTGTAACTTTTTTCCTCGATTGTTGCTGTTGGGGAGTTGTAATATGCAATTTTTTGTGTCTGTTCTCTGCAGAACTTTGAAATTAAGGGAGCACTACCAGAGACAGTTGCAAGTTACGAAGGCGTGTACTATAATTACTTTAGCATAGGTACTTTAATATGTACATTAGTAGTGTTATACTGGTCACTTTAATGAAAATTTCTGGAGATGGTATCATGTCTATTTTAGATTTTTAGTGCCTTAGATGGTAGTTGAGATTAATTATTGAGAAAGAAGTTACTACATTACATGTGATACTATATGTTAGTTGTATGACGTGTTATTTTAAAACCAAATTGCTCCTTGAATGGTATTGATGCATCCTAGGGAGTATTGCAAGAATGGAGTTACTGACTTATCATGCATGCTGCTCATATTTTTAATGCCTGAAGTTTGGCTATTAGGCCTACAACTATTTTGTGCTACAGTGGCTTCAGGCGCTTAAGCAAGATTTGGCCATGCCATGGGATTGCCCCACTGAACATAATTGAGAATTCCTTTATACCTCGGATTTTTTATTTTTTATTTTTTTTGGTTTTCTTCACCTGTTTATGAGTGTGTTTACAACTTTCTTGGCTTTTGGGTGGTTGATGGAATGGAAATGTTTTCAGACAGCTCAATTGAATCTCTAATCTGTATTTCTAAGCATTCATAGAATATCTTGTTATCCTCTACAGGAATGGATGCCCAAGTGGCTTATGGTTTCCATCATCTACGAAATGAAAAACCTTATCTTGCAAGCGGTCCAATTTCGAATAAGGTATTAAAGCTATGGAGTTGTGTAACGTGTTTTATTAGTTACCTTCTTTCTTGCTTGCTTTAGTTTACTTAATTACATGTTACAGTTTTTAAATGGTAATCCATGTTCTTTCTTCTCTTTTTTCCCCCTTTGCTGCACGCTGTATTTGAGATTGAAATCTTAGCACAAGTGTTAACAGTCTAATAGCTACCACTCCTAAAAAATGATAGAATAGTTTGTGGTCAATAATGGATTGTGATCATTAATAAATCCGTTTCTTTTTGGGTGCAGATTATATACTCAGGTTACAGCTGCACACAAGGCTGGTTTTTCACACCTTGCGTTAGTGATCCAGGTCTAAGGTAAGATATGCCAGCTAAAGCTGTTTTATTCAGAGCTAAAGCTGTTTTATTCTTGTTTTTTTCACCGTATGTGAAACAGATATTACTCTTCATTGGAAAACAAAAAGAAGTTTACTATTGCAACGATAATTATTCTTTTGTTAATGTGAGGAATTGGAAGTATGAGTGGACAAATGATATTTTCAACCCATACTTCTGTCTGCTGACGGGTTCTCAACATATGCATGTTTCGTGTCTGTTTCTCTATTATTTTTGTCGGACCCCACTTTTTCAATGACTAGAGAGAGACACAGCATGTTCCATAACTTGACCTTGTCATGTGAAATTTGTACATGAGAGAATGCATAATCCCATCTGTTTGACTTGACATGATTTCACCTTTTGAGTGCAAGCTGAATATAATTTTACACTACTGCTGAAAAGTAGAGAAATTCTCCCCTTCAATTTTTTTGCCCTTGCTTCTTATAAACACAAGATTGGATAATTTAAGTTGAGAAGAGCCATTTCACACTCCACCATGCATCGCCAATTTGATTATTCTTCTGTTTCCAGCATGAGTCTTGTGTCTTAATCTGTTTTGTGACAAATAAGTAGAATGATGTCTTTGGATTTATGGTGATGTGTAGTTTCTTTCCATTGATTTCATACGAGTTATCATTAGAGATGAAATTGTATTATGATTATTTATATTGAAAATTAGACATGTTATTTTTATTTTATAGTAAAGGAAGAAGACTGAGTTAATAGCTAATTAGAATATTCCTCATTGGTATAATCATAATCATCCTTTCTGTCATTAGGGGACTTAAAAACATTTTGCGGATGCATATCAAAAGGATCAATAGCTCAGAGTGGGAGCAGATTGCAATTCCTACAAGGTACATTTCTCATCTATGGGGTAATTGTTGCTGTTGCATATTTTCAAGTGGTAATCAAATCAATGTTTTAAAGACAGGCTGATGATAGGTACCTATTAGTAATTATTTAGGTGTTCGTTGGTAAGGGAGTTGGTTTGGTTAGTTGGGCAGGCTTAGATAGTATTAGAAATAAAGGGTATGGCCTCTAAATAAAGAGGTGGTTGAGAGAGAAATTAATTTCATTTGGGAAAGTGTGAAGTGGGCAGAGTTGCAGTGTCTCGAATATCTTGGGAAATCTCTTATTTTGTATCTTCCAACCCTAATGTAAGGCTGCTACCACCTTGGCACCACAATAGGGATTTTAGGTTGATCAATAAAAATTCCATCTTTTGCTTAGATTCTGGAATAGTTCTATCCAAGGAATCCTTGCCTTGTAACATTTGTAGTTTTTGAAGTGTGCATGTCTTTGTCGTTCATATAGATTTTGGAAATTTGAATTAGTTAAATTTTACTGCAAAGTAATTTAGCAAGAGTCACAACTCAATATCTCTTGTGAAATTTTTGTTTTGTTCCACTTTTCATGACGTAGTTACGTTATTCCTTTCAGTGTAAGGGCAATAGTAGCTCTGAATCTTCATAGCTATGGAAGTGGGAGAAATCCATGGGGTAAACCAAAACCAAAGTATTTGGAAAAGGTATGTTGCATGAGATAATACCTTATTAAGGTGATGATATGAAAGCATCCAATCTCGTGTTCCTTTCATTTATAAAAAAGATCTAGAGATACATACTTAGGGTTATTCCAAATTAATTGTTTGACTGAATAGACTTTTTGATGCGATTTCAGAGAGGCTTTGTTGAAGCTGATGTTGCTGATGGGCTCTTGGAAATATTTGGTTTAAAACAAGGATGGCATGCATCGTTTGTCATGGTTGAACTGATATCTGCAAAGCACCTAGCTCAGGTACCACAATTTATTGTTTGTGTTTGAGTGAATTGCTTACCTAGGTTCCCTGACCTTGACTGCTTTTGTCTGAGAGGTTAATACATTCTAAATAATAACCCATTTGCCTTGGCTTTTTTTATCTGAAGAGTCTCATACTGTTCTGCATCTGTGTTGATCATCTTCACTTGTATATGGCTAATAGAATATGGAAAGATATAGTTATAAACGTCAGATATATGATTTTGAGCACCTCAACCAAGAAACCTAGTATATCTTGATTCCCCCGCTCAAGTGTTTTTCTGGGAAAAAGGTGGTGAGAAAAAAGCTAGCCGATTGGAAATTCAATGACCATATAGTGAAAAACCTTTTTCCTGTCTGCCAGAGTAGAGGGTTCTTTCTCTTTTCTTTTGTATGAAATTTGTTCGCAAGTCTGGTCATAGCCCACCTCTCTGAAATGGAATGGTCTTGGTCTTCCTTATTCTTTATATTGCCATGATTTGCGTTGTGAAATTGTCTTTCTCAGTGATCAATACACCACCACTGGTTTTTCATGATTGTTCAATTCTATTTTATATCTTTTAGGCTTCAGCTATTCGGTTGGAAGTGAGAGGTGGACGGTGGAAAAATGCCTATATGCAAATGGACGGAGAACCCTGGAAGCAGCCATTGAGCAAGGAGTTCACCACATTCGTGGATATAAAGAGGGAGCCTTTCCAGTCACTTGTTATCAGTGGGAAAAAGTAATTCTTAGGTGGTTGGCTTTTCCACAGCTGGAATTCATGAAAGGCTTTTATATTATGTGCAATCTTAGGAATTGGCTGTCCGATATATGGAAAGTTTGCTGTTGTATAAAATAAGTCTTTTTGTTTTATTAAAATCTTGTTTATGCTTAGTGGAGAATAATTCTTTGATGGTTTCCATAGCTGGCGGTAGTCATGGAAGGCATATGTATATGTAATCCTGAGCATTGGCTCTCCATTATATTTGTATGGAAAAGTTGCGGAATTTTTTATTTTTTTTTGGCTAATGAACTATTTATTTGGCAGGAATGTAATATTTAAGATGTCAAGTTATATTATGGTGTTTACAGAACTAGATTTATAGAAATTTTCTGGTATAATTTCTATAAATTTTTATGAAAACATAAAAATAAAATAAAATAAAATATTGTTTTCGTAAGCTAAAATTAGACTATAATTTAATTTTTTGATGTATTTTTCTCTTTTACCAATACTTAAACTAAAATCTATCTAAAGCCACGTCATAGTCATATTTGCGTATTACGAAGACTAGTGATTATTAAATACTTTCAATTGAGAAAAAGTTAAGCGTGTTCATGAAGGTTGTTTATCAATAATAATATTATTTTAATGTTGGTCTACAAACTCAAGTTATTTAAAATTGAAGAAAGTTATTCAAATGAGAAATGAAGACAGTTTTTAAAAAATATAGTTTTGAGTTCGAGTTATTGTTGAAACTCAAAAGAGTCTAGAAAGATATTGATTTAATAATACTGTCAAATGATGTGTGTAATTTTACCGATAATATTTCATAAATCTTACATATGTAACTATAGTTCTTATGATTGGACCGGGCTTATCAGTTTGATAAAGAACCAATTTCTGCCCAATTAAGTCGTTGTAGAAACATAGTGATGTATAAAATCAATCAAACTTTCTCCACACGGTTCGAAAACTTAGTCAACAAAAAAAAATTCATCAAATCAAAATTTTAAATTTTTTCTTGAAAAATAAATATCAATCTAAATCACTCAAGATTTATTGTTTCTTTTCTAATAGTTTCTATTAATCAAATCCTATATCATAATATAAATCTATAGTACTTATTGATATTTTAACAAATTTCATTAAAAAAATTAAAATGGTTTCGTAATATATATATATATATATATATATATATATATAGAGATCGAAATTGCGTTTTTAAAGCGAAAATTCCGTCTTATTTCAAAATTTCACTTTCCAATTTGTTAAACGAGCTTAAACCTTCTAGATTACGCCTATAAATTTCGTTGACCAATTCTTAATCATCCTTCTTCTCTTTAATTTAATCATACAAGTTTTTTTTTTTTTTTATATCTTTTCATTTCTTTTATCCTCTTTCTTTTCTCTTCCTTACCACATATTGACTAAATAATTATTCAAATTAAGATTTATTTATGTTAATTTATTATTAGATTAAGATCAAATAATATAATAGGACTAAATTGATATGTCTAATCCTAACAAATGTCTAAACCTAACAAATCAAAAGTGATTAAATTGGCGCCACAATCACTTCTTGTATTTATGATTATTAAAATGGTTGTATCTAGTACGGATATTTATTGTGTTCTATTTGGACTTATTCTTCTTCTATTTGTGACTATTAAAAAGGTTGTATCTACTACCTACATTTGATTGTGTTATGTTTGTACTTGTTCTTCTTGTATTTATGAGAATGATAACAAAAATTGTATCTAGTGTAAAATTAGTATTGTATTTTTGTTTGTAGTAGTTTAATCCTTCAATATAATCTTGAGTTATGATACATAGATGTCTTTCTACTAACAATTGATATTTTTTAGAATATATGCCGTCTTTTGAAATTTTTTTTTTTCATTGTATTCTTTTTAAATTATGAATAATTTATCCTGTATGGTTTTTATTTATTTTGGTTTAATTCCTCAATGTTCAATATATTGGTCAATATAAGAATTGTTACCACCAAAAAAATATATATATCATTAAAAACTGGATGGTTTATAAGAAAATGAAAAATATAGATTTATATAAATATTTGCAATTAAAAAAATATAAATTAACAGGGTTCAAACCCAGTAGGATTCATAATTACACAAAATATATTAGACTTAGTGAAGGTTTATAATAATATTATATCCATCATGATATGCATTTAATTTAAGTATCTATTTCTCTTTTCAATAAATACAATAACAAAAATGTCAGCCTTACATAGAGAGTGTTACACATTCAAGTTTTATCTTATTTTTTACAAACTAAACATACATTCTATTTTGTCTATCTTCAAAGTTGGATTCTTTTTCAATTGAATATAGCATGTTAACAAATGTTCAATTTCAATTTAATTAGAAAGGCAAACACAAAATGAGAAGTCCCTTTCCCATAATATATAAATAATCTCCGAATGTAATAAGGAATCTATCTTTGACAAGGTCTTAAGCCTCCGTTCCAAGAGTAGAATCATGAATTGGATGAGTGCGTGCTTCCTTCTTGAAAAGATGAATTGGGGACATAATCTCAGTCAATGCTTTAGCCATCAAAATGACCCTTTGCCAAATAAATCTTTCTGAAATCAATAACGCTAACAAAGTAGAAATCCCAGAAATCAAGAAAAGCCCAGAGAAGCTATGAAAGCTGAGACTGAGAGTTTCAGAAGATATTTCCCCAGACGAAACTTCTCCTCCAATATAATTCTTACCAAAATATTTTTCGTCGATCTCATTCATTATTCCACTTTCAATCACATTCAGGATGGCTCTCGAAAAGTAAGCCGTGAGATTGGAATTTAAAGAGAATACCTGGAAATATAACATAAATAAAACTATACAATAAGTGCACTCTATATAATTCGCATTTGATATTAACTTGTTATTTGAAGTTAACTAAATTACTTCACCCAAGACATAGT
>NC_028357.1:44702653-44708819 GCF_000741045.1 Vigna radiata var. radiata
ATCCCTCCCGTGTTTAACTGGTACTACCATTTTAACACCTGATGCAATATATGGTACTGTGAAATCTACAAACTTCGAACGGTTGGCCAGGATCGTCACATCTCCTACCGCAACTTCGTTCTTTTTTGTCATATTTTAAAGTAAAGTAAAAGTAGTTAACTGTCAGATTTTGTGGCTTTATTTTTTTCTTAAATACTGAAAGCATATATAAGGTACAATTTACTAACCTCTGTTAAGATTTGTTTTGGACTTGCATAGTGTGTTCTAAAAACCTGGCTTGAATTAGCAGTAGCAGGTAAAACATGTAGAGAAACATTGAAGGGTAAGTAGGTTACAGCGGCANTGAAAACATCCATGCAATATCCAGATGCGGTGTACTTTTGCTGAGAAGGGTCCCAAACTACATTCACAAACTGAGGGAAACCATGTCCCATGGGTATCCTTACTATTAACTTTATCTCTCCATTCTCCATTCTATCATTTGATCCATTTCCAATTGGCGCCTGTAGTAGCACAAGCAAAACAAGTAAAAAACAAGAGAAACGAGATAAAAAGCACTTACCCTTCATCGTATATAGTGAGTACTGGCCTGTACTTTTAATCATCGGACGAAAGCAATACATTGTTGTTCACCCCTTCCTCTTTATATAGAGTTTTTAGTCCATTGGAGAATGCTTATTTAGTTGCCATATAATGGATTCACAAATATTTTAAACTATGTATTTTATTTGATATTTATATACCTTTGAAATTTAATATACAGAATGCTTGTTAGCATTGGTTTGATATTAAAATCCAGCACAACATATAAAAAGAAAAAAAAGTCAAAATATTGAAAGTGTACATATGGCTGGGATTTGATGGGATGACCTAAGCATTTTCGAAGAAAGACAGTTGTTAGTTTTCATGATTAAGAAAGTGACTTCAATTGTTAATAAATGAATAAAAAAGAGAGAGTTACAATTAAGGCCAACAAGTAGTTTTGTGTTAATGTTGTGTGAGATAAGTATTGAGCTATTTGGTTTTCTATTTGGATGAGAGGGAAAAGAAGTACATCATTTTCTATATTTCAATGTGTTTTGAGATGAAATAACAACGTCATTTCTTTGGACTCTATTAAGGAAATATGTGGTAAATGTAAAACATAAGAATAAAGTGAGGAAGGAGAATCACAAACAAAAATTTACAAAGTGAAGTAACTTGTGTAGAGTAACAAGACAAAGAGATTGTCCAAAACAAGAAACATGGAAGTGAAACCAAATTCATGTTAGTGTGGTGAAACATATAAATAAAATTATCAGATACACCAATAGAAATCTACATAAATGAGTTTTAGAAATATACATGATGATAAACAAATGAGAAAATGTCTAAACAAACAATAAAAACACAGTCAAAACTAAAATAAATATCCAACACAAAGTCATCACTACAAAAATATCATATTTTACCAGAGGTTTAATTTTCGGCGATTGTGAAAACCTCAGGTAATATTTAGCAGTTTTCTTAAAATCGTAATTAAATTATAATTAATTTTAAAACGAAAAATAATTCTTGACGGTTCAGGAAAAGCCCCTGTGAGGGAAAAATATTATTAGGTTGCTTAGCGCGTTTTTATTTTCCTTCATTGTCGTTTTGAGTTCGTTTCTTCTTCTTCTTCACTAGAAAGGGAAAACCCTAGGAGCTTCATTATACCATTACTTCACACCATTCCGAAATCAAGAAAGGGGACCGGTGTCAACCGCTCGAAGCAAAGCATTGGAGCGTCTCAAGGTCCGCCTCTACGGAGGCCGTCGATTGGATGGCGCTGGGCACTCGTCGGCAAGCGCCACGATCAGGCGCGCTCCTTTCATAGTCGACGATGGAGGAATCGGATACGGCCATGAGGGTGAGGAAGAAGACTGGTCTCAGGCCGGATTCACTCTCTTCTTCGATGAATCCGAAGGCGAATCGGAAAGGTTTCTCAGTAAAACATGACTGCTATTATGTCATTTCACTTATTCTTTATTGTTCCTGTGTCGTTATTTTTTAGGTGACATACCTAATGGTTTTCCTATTCGTTGTAAACTGAAACATATCCAAAGCCTCTCTATTCTATTCTACTTTGAAACAAATCCATAGTAGGATGTTTTGTTTATTTGCAAATGAAAAGAGAAGTATTACTTTTAAGTTGTTGGCAGGTTTACTCAGCGGAATATACCGAGAGTGTATCCAAAAGGCACTCGTATTGCCTCAACAAATTATAACCCATTGATCGGATGGATGCATGGAATATAACGAGTTGTATGAATAACATAATAAATAACAAGATACTACATTAAACATTTGAAGTCTAGCTAGCACTTTTGCTCTTTGAAAGTTGGGAAAAACTTGTATGATAGGAGATAAAATTTAATTAAAGAGATAGATAGAGACACACAATAGTTCATATGAAGTTTCTGATATACAAATACTTTTATATACCAGAACTATTTAAACTCTGGGGCTGTACTTTTTAGGATAACTAGTGTTTTGTTGTATTTTGGGCTTCCCCCATTTATATGCATGAAAGTGGGTGATGTTGGATTGTCATGAAGTTTTAGAAAGTAATAAGGGATAGAGAGGTAGCATACGGAGAGTGAAAGAAGAGTGAATATTTTCTTATTCAAAATTACTTAAGTTATACTGAAATGTAACATGATGTAGTGTGTTATTGACTAAATGATATTGAGGTCATGCAAGATGTCCACTAATCAGTTTTCATTGTGCATGGTTCCATTCCATGACAAGGATATGCTAGGTCTCTCTGGTTGATGCAGGAAATGTTCAAAGCCAATGGGGGATGTGGTTATGTTAAGAAACCAGATTTTCTGTTAAACACTGGTCTTATTAATGAGGTCTTTGATCCTAAAGCTCATTTGCCTGTGAAGAAAACTTTGAAAGTAAAAGCTCTATTGCCAGGAGAATTGAATGATGTTCCTTTCTCTGTGTCTGTAGTCTAAAATATAGATCCTAATAAACCTCATACTTTTGTTACTCTTATCTAGGTGACTATATATATATGGGGGTTCAAGCACACACTTTGATCAATTCTCATCCCCTGACTTCTATGCAAGAGTTTATATTTAGATGTCACAGCCAGAGTTTTCAGAGGCACATGAATCGTTTCATGTTGGGGGAAGCCTTGCTGAATGCTTCGTTTTTAGTAATAGAGTTGATTATTTTTGAAGCATTCTCACCAGAGTATGATTTTGAAAAAAGCCAAATTCTTCTTAGTGATATGGTTAAACTTGTTTACTGACGTTGGTAGTGGATAAAAATTAAGACGTATCTCTCACATTAGTCAAATTAAAAGGTCAAGATTTGATTTTGTCAGGGCACGTTCTTGTCTTAAAAATAATAAATTAGTAGTATCAGATAGTCTATGTTCCCAGTGATGAAGTGCTTGAGAAAACATAAAAGAAAGTCAATCTGATGAGATTTCAAATTGAAAGTGTTTTTCTCTTTGTTTAGGTTTCTTAAAAATGTTTTTTCTTTGACAGGGATTAAGAGCTATTCAGATACTTGCAGATGCTTTGCCTAAAATTGTTCCTTATGTATTGATCAATCATCGTGAGGTGGCTACTCACTTTTCTTTATTTACAGTTACACGATCTTCAACATATGTTGCATTAATGCTGTTTGGTTGCAGGAACTTCTTCCATTAATGATGTATGCAATTGAGCACCACCCAGATAGCAGGACTCGGGATTCTTTGACCCATAGATTATTCAACTTAATCAAGCGGCCTGATGAACAACAAAGACGAGTAATAATGGATGTACGTTATATTTGATTTGCTTATGTTAGTTTAAAGATTTTGGTTGAATGCAACTTTCAAAATTTCAGGCATTTGTCAGCCTTGCAAAGAATGTTGGAGAGATGAGAACAGAAACAGAATCGCTTCCTCAATGTTGGGAACAAGTATGTTCTACCCGTAATTTTTCACCTTTATTTGTCATTAATTCTAACCTAGAAACTAGGTTTTCAGGTTTTTTTTCTTTCTATTGTGGATTTTAGATAAATCACACGTACGAGGAACGTAGAATGCTAGTTGCTCAATCATGTGGCGAGCTTGCAGAATTTCTGCGGCCTGAGATTCGGGATTCCCTTATTTTATCTATTGTGCAACAACTAATAGAAGATGGTGCCATTATTGTTCTAGAGGCTGCAGCTCACAATTTGACTATGATGCTTCCACTTTTTCAAGGCACGGATAAATATTTCCAGGTCAGCTTCACTATATATGCTTCGAGGCATTCATGGAGAAGATTTCTGACTTTTTATAGAATTGACTGCAATGTAAGCTCTGCAACAGGTTGACGGGACTGTATAGGAAATGGAGCCTTTTACCCTTATCATACATAATGTGACAACTTAAATTAAAAGAACAGAGATAAAGATATGGTCTCATTCTTTGTTTCATTTGTTGTTAGGTGGAGGAGTTGATGTTCCAATTGTCAAATGCAGGTGTCTCTAATTATTTCATTCTTATGCGGTTTTTGTTAAACTGTTCAGTTATAGAGTTGTTAATGCTCAGTTTATGCTTGTGTATTATATTTTCACTATTCAAGCAGGAGTTTCTACTGCACATTTGGTTCTGTGAAAGTGAGTAACATTATTGTACCATTTATTCATTATTTGTTTCTATAGATGTTGTACACAATTTATTTTACTGATGATGAACATGATTGACCTGCATCTCGTAACTGTGAAATAAATCAAATTTAACAATTTTTGTTATATTGCAACAAATAAAGTACTTAGAGAAGAAAATATCCTATACAGCATAGTTTGTTTGAGTGCCAACATGTTGAACTTTGAATGTTAGAAAATGTTTATTTGAGAGATATATTGGTTTAGAGTGTGCAGACAAACTATTTCTTTGATAATTTAAAATTTTCTGAAAATGGTTATAACATGTTCCTTGTTTTGTGTAAATTATTTTATTAGTAATAAAATTGCATTTGGAAAAGAAAAGTTGAAATACAAAAAATAGATACATTTCATCTTAAAAAAAATTAAAAATACAACGAACTTATATTTTTTAAAATGCTTCAAATCATTCAAATTTTTATAAATCTACAAAATCTTAATATTATGTATTTAAAAATATTTTAATATAGTTATCGTACGTTATAAATCTACAAAATATTTAAAAATTCATTATTCTTAGAAAATCTCCATCTGCTTCTTGTCAGTGATAAAAATAATAATGATAATAATAAATGTCCTAAGGTGCGAACTGAAATTTGTTATCAGCTAGTTCAATTGATTCTTGTCTTGGAGACGAGAAACATTGAAGATAATACTTTTGTTTTATTCTGTTGAAAACTTTGATCATATGGTAAATTTATTTTTAATCATCAAGAGAGACTGAATCAAACTACTAAACGCTAATAACGAGATGTTTTTGGATCACTTTTCCAGGAATGTTCTTGGAACATGGAGAAACAGTTATCATAAAACTTGAACTGTTTTTTATCTTATTTTTTACAAACTAGACATACATTCTATTTTGCCTATCTTCAAAGCTGGATTATTTCCCAATTTAATATAGCATGTTAAAAAATGTTCAATTTCAATTTAATTAGAAAGGCATACATAGAATGAGACGTCCGTTTCCCATAATATACAAATAATCTCCTAACGTAATGAGGAATCTATCTTTGACAAGGTCTTAAGCCTCCGTTCCATGAGTAGAATCATGAATTGGATGAGTACGTGTTTTCTTCTTGAAAAGATGAATTGGGGACATAATCTTAGTGAATGCTTTAGCCATCAAAATGACCCTTTGCCAAATAAATCTTTCTGAAACCAATAAAGCTAACAAAGTAGAAATCCCAGAAATAAAGAAAAGCCCATAGAAGCTATGAAAGCTGAGACTGAGAGTTTCAGAAGATATTTCCCCAGACGAAACTTCTCCAATATAATTCTTTCCAAAATATTTTTCCTCAATCTCATTCATTTTTCCACTTTCAATCACATTCAGAATGGCTGTCGAAAAGTAAGCCGTGAGATTGGAATTTAAAGGGAATACCTGGAAATATAACAAATAAAACTATACAATAAGTGCACTCTATATAATTCGCATTTGATATTAACTTGTTATTTGAAGTTAACTAAATTACTTCACCCAAGACATAGT
>NC_028357.1:44710349-44729454 GCF_000741045.1 Vigna radiata var. radiata
ACTATACAGATAAATTAGAGTTCAATCAACAACCAAGTGCCATTGAAAAACTGTATATTGCATGTTAAGAAATGTTAAACTATACAGATAAATTAGAGTTCAATCAACATCCAACTGTATATTTCTAAAATATTTTACCTTTTATTTGATATTTATACCTTTGAAATTTAATATACAGAATGCTTGCTAAGGAATAATTAAGAGTATTGGTTTGATATGAAAAATCAACTCAAAATGTAAAAAGAAAATATAAAAGTCAAAATAAGTATACATATGGCTGAGCTTGGGATAAGCTAAGCATTTTCGAAGAAACACAGTTGTTAGTTTTTCATGGTTAAGATAGTGACTTCAACCTCAGTCATAGACTCAGTCAACCTATAACGAGATCTTTTAAAACTAACACACTGTCACTTTCTAAAATTAGTTTCTCTTAATTTTATAAAATTGATTTTAAAGTGGTATGGTTATATTTCAGTTTAAAATAAGTAAATTGGGAATGTTTTCTCTTGGTATGCATTTGTTGACACATAATTAGTATTTCTAGAAAAAAAATTATGTGATCAATTGTGAAGAAATGATTAAACAACAAGGAGAGAATTACAAGGTGGTTTTGTGTTAATGTTGAGTGTGAGGTAAGTAACGATGCTATTTTTTTTTTTTCTATTTGGATGTGAGGGAAAAGAAGTACATGATTTTATATATTTCAATGTGTTTTGAGATGAAATAACAACGTCATTTCTTTGGAATCTATTAAGGTGGTAAATGTGAAACATAAGAATGAAGTGAGGAAGGAGAATCACAAACAAAAAGTTACAAAGTGAAGTAACTTGTGTAGAGTAACAAGACAGAGATTGTCCAACATGAAACATGGAAACCAAATTCATGTTAGTGTGGTGAAACATATAAATAAAATACTCAGATGAACCGACAATACAGAAATCTACATAAATGAGTTTTAGAAATATACATGATGATAAACAAATGAGAAAATGTCTAAACAAAAAAATATAAGAACACCATCAAAACTTAAATTAAAATCCTAAAACTAATCCATTACATGTATCTCAGACTAAAATGAATAATATAGTTTGAAATCTAATATTTATACTCACATAGCCTACAACGCTAGCCACACACAAATCATACGTGGATGAAATGTTTATTTACTTAAAATCAGTTAATATTTTTAACATGACTCTAGATAATAAAATACACAACATTTTTCTTATATTTGCTTCATATTTAACATATTCTTCAATTTCATGTGATTCACTCGTTAGGTTTTTCGAGAAAAAAATATCATGGAAATAATGAACAAATCATGTTTTAGCAATCACCAATTTAAACCTAAAATAAATACATTGGTTTCAGGTTTATAACAATTTATCTATAAAATGAAATATTAATGTTTTAGTATTTTTTTTTATATTTTTAGGTTTATTTAATATTTAAAAAGGTAAAATAAATAAAAAACTATTTAACTTAAATTAAATTATTTATATCGATCAGATTTAAATTTAGAAATAAACAGATTGAAATTGAAATTAACAAAGTATCCATCTAATGGGTGGCCAAAAGAGTACTTTTAAAAAAATTGAATCATTTATTGTAATAGGCGGACACGAGTACAAGATAATTCACCATCTACGGTCTTTATAATTTCTTTTTTTTTTTCATATCGAAATTCTAATAATAGTTTGTTTAATTTAATATAAAAATCTTTATTTTACGCAAATCAATTCAACATTAGTTTGTCAACAATAGGGGAATTAGAAAGTCTCCATTTTATGTTGGAATTGACGACTATCGGCCAAAGGTTGAAGATTGCTCGTAGCTTCTAGAAATGCCATTTCCATATAATGTTACGAAAATGATTAATATCTATATTTTTAAGATATGGTCTTAAAGATTAATTTTAAATTAATAAAAAAAATAAAGTTTACACATAAATGTCAGATATTTATTTTTTATTTTATTTTTACAAAAATCAAAATTTATAAACTTTCCTTTTTTAATTTAAAGAATAATCTAACTATTATTGCTCTTTCATAGTCTTAAGAAGATTCTGAAGCATATTAATCTTTATAAAGACTTTTTTTTTCTCCTCCCCGTTGTTTGGTTAAGAAGGAAGTTAGTGGTCTTTGATTTTTTTTATTTTTTTTTTTTAAGAATGCCTATATTTCTCTTTGATTGTTTGGAAGAATTAGAGAAAAAACTTAAGCTAGTAGTTATACTATTCAAGTAAGAAGAATCAAGCTTTATGCTTCAGTCGTCAGTCTAATCGAATAATATATCATTGATATGTTGAAGAGTGTTATATGACATGCATTTAATATTATAGCAAAATAATTGGAAGGATAATTAATAAGTTTATAACATTTGTCAACACATCACAAGGAGTCAAAAATAAAGATGAATATAATTTGAAAAAATGTGCGTTACAAAGCTATATATTAATAGAAGACCCTAGAAAGGGTATATAAAACATAAGAAAAACAAACTAGACCAAAACTATAACTAAACTAGAACTAAATATTTAATATTTAAGCTATTTATATTGTCTATGTTAACAATATATTTCCTCGTGTAATAAAAACCATATTGATATCATAAAAGACAAACTAATAGAAAAACCTATTTATTTCTGTCAATTAAACTTTAAATGGAAGCACTTGCATTTGGGCATGATCCATGAAAAAAAAAAGCTTGCTAATATAAACTGATCAGTAAATTATTTTCTTCTATACCTGGTAGCATTCTTACGACATTGGATCTTCATAAGGAATTTTGAAAAAGAGAAGTAAATGAAATTTCATTTTAGAAAAGTGGTGATTTTTTTTAATATTGAAAATTTCCTATTTATTAATTTTTTAACTTAGTTAATATAGATAATTTATCTCTCATTCCGATATTCTTCAAACCAAATTACTCTTTTGCAGGGTTTAAAATGTAGTAGTTATATCCATAAACTATTTTCTTTAAAAAACTATATATAAAGTATATGAAACGATAAAATCAAGAAATGCAAATACATATAATTGGTGTTCATATTAACTTTTGATCAATATATAAACAAAAGTTTAAGAAAATTTAAAAACTCTAAAATAAAGTCAAAAGTCCAAAACACGTATAAAATGAATTGACATATAAAATTAAAATAAAAAAAAGAAAAAGAAAAAGAAAAGAAAAAAAGAAGAGAGTATCTGATTTGTCATAAAAAAATACTAACAATTTTTTTTTGTCTAAAGAATATTTGTTTATCAAGGAACCATAATATAAAAAATGGAAAAAAAATAAGATGATAGAAAAGAAAGACACAAGCTTAGAACTCAAATAACATATTTATGATACTCCTGTTTGTCAATTCATTTAAATATTCACAGAAAGAATGACTTTGAATATCCAAATGAATTTACAAACAAACATATTGTTGATATCATGGTTTCTTGATAAACAATTTTTTCCTAGACAACAAAATAAAAAAGGCCTTTTAGTATTTTTTTTTTATGACAAGTAAGATGCTTTCTCTTTTTCTCTATTTTTCTTCTTTCTCTTTCTTACCTTTCTCCTATTTTTCTTTATTTTATTTTTCCCCTCTAGTTCATTTTTTTCTCTCTTCTTTTTCTTTATTTTCTTTCTCCTCTCTCACTCTCTTTGTTTTCTCCTCTTTTTTTTTCTCTATCTTTGTCCTCTCTTCTTTTTCTCTAGTTTCTCTTATACTCTTTTAAGTTCTTACTCTTGTCTTCTTTTTAACGTATTTAATTTTTGTAAAGTCTTCATTAGTAGTCCTAAAACTCCCATTCCAATTAGGATAATGATGAGTTTCATGTTCATAACCTTCATATTTGGAACATCTTATAACATCTGATTTGACTCTTGCAAAAACATTGTTGTCATGCTTGTGCTTCTTTTTAATACTAAAAATTTTTCCATTCAACTTTCAAATTTTGGACTCTAAGGCATTAATATTCTCCACCAGCGCCTGACGAACACACAACTTCTAGAAGAATGTCTATGCTAGAACTAGAGCTGGGCAAAAAATATTGAACTGTATTGTATTATAATTAATTGTACTATATTATACTAAAAAGATCTGAATCATTTTTACTGTAACTTAAATATACTATTTTATGGTTCAGTTTTTAAAAACTGAACTTAATAAATTTTCGGTTCAGTTAACTGTATTGTCTTACGTTAATGTGGTTTTTTTCAACTGTTGAACAAATGTATAATATTTGAACAATTGAACATCATAACCAATAAAAAACAAGTTGTCTTAACATTTTGGGAGTAATGTATGATTACATTTACGAAAAATAATGAAACAACAAAATCATGGATATCTCAATTATTTGTTATTAAACTCGTAAGCACATCTAAATTAACACCAATGCAGCAAAAGATTTTAGCAATGGAAATCATACTTCGATTTTTCAACCAAAAGATGTCTATACGAGATAAAAAAAAATTAAGAACTTTTGACTTTGGTTCTTAAAAGAAAAAAAAATAATTAAAAAAATTGAAAATTTAAAAACAAATTTATACATAAACTAATTAATTTATATACTCAAGTGATTTTTTTCTTTCTAATAAGAGTATTTTTCCTCTAAAAGAAGTAAAAATAGTATAGTAGTTAAAATTAGTGCAGTTTAAAATTCAGTTAGTAGTTTAGTTCAATTTATATTATAGTTTAGTACAATTTCCAATTCAGTTAGTAGTTCAATTCACTTTATATTGTAGTTTAGTACAATTTAGTACAGTACAGTTCGATTCAGTTTGATAAAACAAAAAACAATTCAGTTCAGTTTGTTTGAACTATTTTACAGTTCAGTTTAAACAAATTAGTTTTTAGTTCAGTACAGTTTTTAACAGTGTAGTACAGTACAATTCCATTTGCCCACCCCTAGCTAGAACATGATACATTATCCAATAAAATAACATAATATATTTAGATCCTCACCAACTATGAGTGTTTGACTCAAATTTCACTTGTGTATCATACATTTATAGTCTTTTTCTTGGGTGTATTGTCTTGTCTTTTACCACTTGATTTCCCTTTAGTGGTTGACAAAGAATTCCACGTAAAGAGTGAACAAACAATTGTGAAAAATGTTATGAGATTTAAATCTTGACTTAAGAGGTCAAAGAAAAAACAAAACTCTATACAAAACTCCAAAGAATTTTAAAAAATAAAAAAATTAAAACAATAAAAATAGAAAATAATAGAACTACCAAAAAGAGTTAAAGGAGACCACTCAAATTATGTTAAATTTTTTTTTACTCTTGAATCCTTACTTTTTCTTTTCTTTTCTTTCAATATATATTTGTTTTCTTTTAACTTGGATCCACTATTTTTTCTTTTTTTCTTTCAATTTTATAATTTAAAACACAAATAAAGAAAACTAAACATATTATTCTTCAAACAAAAAAAAACTCATGTAAGATTCAGAGGAAAAAGTCAACAACAAACACAAACATACCATTTTCACGAATCAAATGTAGAAATACACCATTTAAATGAAGAACACGAAAAATTAAAAGAGGATAAAATATTGGGTTTTGTTTTTTTTAATATGATAGAAAATAAGATAATAGAAGACATTCAAACCAAAACCTTGTTGTAGATATTAGATGATACAACCATGTCGATGTAAGAGTATGATCTTTTCTTAATTTGAATCCTCAAGAGACACAAATAAAACAAATTAGAGAAGAATATGAAATAAGACAGAGATGGGGACACAAAAAAATTAGAGAAGAATGTGAAATAAAACAAAGATGTGAACATCACAAAGATCTTAATCTTGATAAGAATCAAAGTTCTAATACAAAAACTAAGAGGAACCTCTCTCAAAAAAATGCAAATACATATAATAGGACTAAAAAGTATTTGCATTAGGTTTTCGTATCTTTAGATATAAACACATAAGTTTAAGAAAACATTAAAGCCTTAAAATAAAGCCCAAAGCCCAAAACACATAAAAAAACAAAATTCAAATTGCATATGCAGACTTTCCTAGCAAAAACCTCTCATGCATATTTTTAGGGGGGTTTTCCTAGTTGGATCCCCATTTTATTAGAATCCTCAGTTTAGTCCTAAAAAAGGTTAATTTGAGTCAATTGGCCCTATATTTAGATTGGCTTAACGAGGTTAAGTTTTTTTATGAGGTGGAAGGTTGATGTGGCAAGTTTTTTTAAACATGGCATTCATAGAGCTCTACGTGGAATTTAAAAACATTTTAACATTTTGATTAAGAAATATTAAAAAAAAGTAATCTTCCACTACAGTCAAACACCACCCATAAATCTCCTTCCCTATCCATCGCCTAGACCGTAAATTCAGTAATAACTTTTGTTCCAGCATCTGTAATTCCTACACATTACACGACAATAATCATCATCAGAGAACCCAATCGCGCCTCAGAACCAGCATCATTTTCCTTGTGCACCATCAACCTGCAATCAAGTAACCACAAAATCAAAATCGTGACTCCTCCATGTTCGCTTTAACTCATCTCCTTCCATCCAGCACCGCGAGGGCAAATCGCCACCATGGCCAACGTAACCAGCGTTAAAGCTCTTCGCACCGCAACCGAACTCATCATCATCTATTTTCTTCTCCATTAAACCATTTGAAACCTGTAAAGAGAAAACAGAATCACATATCTGAAAACCCCCCAAATTAGCCACGAACCCTAAATTACGCTGGACACAAAACGCAAGACTTTTGAATCTCCATGGAACCTACGAAATGCCACCATCTCAAATAGTAAGGAACCCTAAATCCACTTCATCGGACCAATTCAACCAAGCATTGCCAACGCAGCTGAAGTTTCAGCTTTGAGTCGCATCAAGTTGCATCTTTTAGGTGAACTCTCTCCATTCGCCACTCCCCAAAATAAACAACCTTCCTTCTAATTTAATCTAACCAATCAAAGCCCTTCTCAATCTTCTTCCTCTGATTCTTTCCTCTCCTTCAATCACCACCTCACTGAGCTCCTCCACCCTCAAATTCAATTACCCCTTTTCGAATTTGACTCCAAACCCAAAATAATCGACCTCAACACCCCAAACCCTTCACATCGCTTCAAGAGAAAACGACGGTGGTGAACTATTTTCGAGAGATGTCGTTAACGCCTTTAACTCCAATCTTGAACCTAATTTGATTTTACTAAACCCTAATCTGGTGGTGCTTAATTTCATGAAAACCAAATTTCGTGATGAACATCAATTGTTAGGGTTGAAGATGATGAAAGGTAAGGTTGAAGATGATGAACCCTAATTTGAGTTTCAATTTTCATAATTTTTTTTAATTACATATTCCACGTATACAGCATAGAAGCTTAACCCCGTTAAGCCAATTTGGGTCCAATTGACTCAATTTTTCATTTTTTATGATTAAATTGGGGATTCTAATAAAACAGAGATTGAATTGTAAAAAACCCATAAAAATAGGAACAACTAAAGGGATTTAAGCATTACTTAAATTGCCTTTAAGGAGCGACGTTCTCACCGTTAGTATTGCAGTACAAGTTTTTATACAAGACCAAGTTTTTGTACATGTAATAATTTACAAGATTATTGTAATTGATTACAAGGAACTCTATGAATTGAGCTTCACCCAACTTAGTCATCACACTAATGTTGTGTCTTTTCTCCACCACGAATCCTACCGCTCTACTCCTATTTTTTTCATACATACATACAAATAAAGAAAACTCTCGTTACTTTTCCTGTGACACCTATATATACACACAACAATTTAATTTGCATGTGTAAGAATGTTTCTTTGAGAAGGTCTTCTAAACGACTTCTATACCGTGAGTTGAATCATGAGTTGGATGAACGCGTATTTCCGTGGTAGGTGCCACGAAGGACAAATACCTTCGACTCAATGCTTTAGCCATCAAAATGGGCTTTTGCCATATAACACTTTCTGATATCAATAGTGCAAAAAATGTTGAAATTCCTGTAATAAAAAACAGCCCCTCAAAGCTATGAAAGGTGAGACTTAGAGGAGCAGAAGATGCTTCCTCAGACGAGTTTTGTTCACCAATTTCATTCTTCCCAAAATATTTTTCTTCAATTTCATTCATCAAATCACTTTCAGTCACATTCAAGATGGCTCTCGAAAAGTACGCCGTGAGATTCGAGTTTAGAGGCAGTGCCTGCAAATAAGGTACAAATTAATACAACTGTAAGAAAATGAACCAAACACAAGCTTGTTCAAGAATGAGAATTGGAGAGGAGAGACTTACAAAACCAAACCCAGCATTTCTATATTTGGGGCCAGACATAATGTAATTGGATCCGTATTCTTGAAGGTAGATTTTAAGGTAGGGAACTTCATCGAATATAGCTGCAACACCCCCATTTTGGCTCCCAAGCTTTAGAGCATGGTGATAATCGGAACTTGTGTTGTATGGCTTCAGTTTAGAAGGGTCAAACTTAAATTGCTTAACCAACACGTCGTGAACGAAAGATCCCGTTTGGTATCCAACGTAATAGCCCCCTTTTCTTAAGTCATTCAAGTTGAGAAAGCTTGGTTGTAGTTGATCCAAGGTCAATATAGAAGTCAAGTTCGCAGTGTAACTTTGCATAAGGACGAACGCCAATAGAAGCCAAACCATCAGCACAAATCTTGAGCAGCTTTTTACTACTACTTGTCCTGAAACTCCAAAATATTGAAACCAAATAAGTAATTAATCTCATATATAAATCATATAAAACTAAAGCATCCATCAACAGCATATGTGTAATTACTTTCAGGAAGAATGGCTTGTGATAATGGAAACCACAAGATGGTTGCAGGGCAAAGCTTTTTTTGATTTGGAGAACCCTCTTGATTAGGCAGAGCGTTTACGTTTCTTTCCATGATGAGTATGGCAAGCCCTATGAAGGTAGAGATGATGATTATGCTCAACCAAAGATCCCAACTGAAGGGTTTGGTAAAAGTCCACATGTTTTTATCCCTCCCATGACGAACAGGTACTACCATTTTAACTCCCGATCCAGTATATGGCACTGTGAAATCTACATAGTTTGAACGGTTGGCTAGGATGGTTATATCTCCGACCACGACATCATACTATTTCGTCGAAATTTTAAGCAAAGATGAAAGCAGAATCATCGTCAGGTTATCTGGCTACATATATATTTTTTCTTAAATGAAAGAAAAACATGTACAAGAATGAAATCTACTAACCTTTGACGGGATTAGTTTTAGAAGAGCATCGTATCCAGAACCCTCACTTGAGTCAATATCATGAGGTTCAACATGTAGAGAAACTTTGAAGGGTAAATGGGTTATGACGGCATTGAAAACCTCCATGCAATATCCTGATATGTTGTAATTTTCTTGAGAAGTTTCCCCAATTACATGCACAAATTGTTGGAAACCATTTTTCCTGGGCACCCCTACTCTCAACTTGATCTCTTCATATGATGCATTTGAGGCATTCCCCGTTGGTGCTTGTTGAAGCACAAACAAAAAAATCAAAAACAGAGAGAAAAGGGACGAGAAGCACTTCCACATCGTGTAGTTAATACTAGCTAGCACTTTTAATCATTATATCAACAAAAACAATAGATTATTGTTTACTCCTTCCTCTTTATATAGAGTTTGAGTCAGTTGGAGAATGTAGATTTTAATATAAGTAATGGTTCGATAAGAAAGATTCAGCACCAAGTGTGAAAAAAGTCAAAACATTGAAAGTAAACGCACATTGATGGAACAGTTAGTCCATAGGCAGTTTCTCGGAAAGAAAGAGTTAAGATGTGGTCTGTGTTGTTTTGTCAGTGAGGACTTCAACGTTCTAGGCATGGACCAGGCAATAATCCAATATTTTAAGTTTATACAATAATATTTAAATTATTGTGTTTGAGTGAGTTTATTCCAATTAAATTATTAATAAAAATAATTATTTTTTTTATGCAACCATCTTAAAATTACTTTTCCAATTTTTCACGACAGAGTACAGTTATGTAGGATAGTAATTAATTTGATGAGTGGTGGGTAAGCTATTTGGACCACAATTTTTTAAGGACCCTCTTATCACTTCCTTGTGGAGGAAGAGTCAAGAATTAAGAAAAATTGACGGGTATTTAACATAATTCTAAATAAATTGCATTCAACTTATTCCTTAATTATATTACTCAATTGCGTAACTTGGTGGTACTATCTTCGGCGAACTATCAAAAATAACATTATTCAATTTTTGAACACTTAAAACTGATAGACTTGTTATAATGATGTATCTACTTTTTTTTATATTAAACTTCTTATTGAATTTTTTTTACTAGGCCTATTGAGTCCAACTATTTCGGATTGGGAAAACACTTTTCCCACTACTATTGGGACAACACTTTCCACTATTATTGGGATACCAACAGAATAAGCGTTACGAATGCAAATTAAAAGAAGAAAAAAAAAAACTAAGTAGAATTAGTGAAACTCGGCTTAATTATAACAATATGGTTGAGATATTGGAAAATTTGAACCGGTTACGGTTTATGTTATTTATCAAAATATAATTTATGCTTAAATAACATAAGATCGGTAACAACAAAAATTGAATTAATACAAAGATTAATAATGTACCATTAAAATATAATATGTTTATAAATTATTATTTAACTTGTTTTAATTTATATTTTTAGTGAGTTTTTATATTTTTAAAATGTCAATGCTATACTTTTACAAGTATTTTATATTTTATATTTTATAAAGTTTATTATTTATATTTTTTAATAAATATATCAGCTTTTTAAATTTATAAGTTATTTTTCACATTGATTATAAACTTAAAACCTGATTATGAATTTAAAATTATTTATTTTTTTCATTAATTTTTATTTTTTAATAAATACATAAACAAATCAATCTAGCGTGAGTTTAAAACTAATTTGTCAAAATAAAATTCTAAAAAAACAATAAAAGTATAATTTATGACTAAATAACATAATACAACACTATAAAAATTCATATGAAATTAGTGACCAAAATAAGTTCGTCAAGTGAATTTAAATTCTCAAACAGTTTTATTCAGATTTTGAAATTTTAATTATTAATAAATTTTATCAATAAATTCATTATCAATAGAAAAACTTGTTGGTAAATTTGTTGGTAATGTATAATTCACAAAAAAAATGTATTACTGATAGATTTTTTATCGATAAATCTGTCAATAATTATTAATGAAAAAAATTATCGATAAATTTATCGATAAATGAAATCTTCATTTCGACATAATATTTGTTGATAAATTTGTCGGTAAAAAATGACAATTTTTTCGTCCAAATTTTGCATTAATTATCAATATAATTTCATTTTTTTTTTTTGCTAAAAAATGCAAAAAGAGAATGTGGAAATTTGGCACTATTGTTGTCCTTCGTTGTTAACTGATCTCAACACGCTGAAGGTCAAGCAAACTACCAACACCATCGAGGAGATTGTTTTCTTTCCCTTATGTAGTGTCCATAGCGATTGGGAACATCATCAACACCTTTTTTTTTCCTTCATCTTTCTTTCTCAAATCTGAGAACTCAAAAACAAGTTTGAGCGGTGGATTCATTCTCTTTGTGAAAATAGTTCTAAGAACACCTTTCTTCGTTGTGATTTTCATTCTCTTCGAATGATGGTTCTTGATAATTTTAATTAACCAAAATAATCTGGTTGAATTTGTAAAACTAGTAGTTATTTAGGATTTATGAGTGTTTTGTTGGTGATAGAACTCACGAAAATAGAAAAATGAAGGAATAGTAAGAAGAGGGAGGAGGAAAAAGATGAGTCAAATCGTGATATTTATCGATGAATTTACTGATAAAAAATCTTTCAGTAATTATCGACGAATTTCACTAATGAATTTTTCTATCGATTAGATGACAATTTTATTAATGAATTTTAATTGTCGATAATATCAATTTTTCTTATAATATAAAAAAAACAAAGATTGAATTATCAAAATTTAATAATATACACAATTAAGATATAATATGTTATAAATTATTGTTTAACATTTCAATATTCTTTTCTAAAATTATCTATGTAACATATATATATATATATATATATATATATATATATATATATATATATATATATATATATATATATAAAATGAGAACTTATGCAAGTTTTTAAGTAATATGGATTCCTTATTAATAAAACTGGTTTTTAATTTATCTAAAGCTTATAATTTCTAGGACCACTTCAATCCAAAATTATTTACATATAAGTCATTATCACTTTGATGACTTTTTTTTTCAGTTTCATAAAAAGATTGTTCCTTTTTCATATGACTTTAATTTAAAATTCGTGGAAGATTAACACAACTCGTCCTAAGACGTAAATCCTCAATCAATTGTACATTTTTGTAACTAATGAACAAAGCTGTCCCCATTCACGTTATTTTAAGTTTCTGCTTGTTATAATTTTTTTTTATCCCTAATTCACTGTCCATATGTTCTAGTGATAATTAATATTGATCCATGGTTTCATACTTTTTATTTATAATCTATGTTTCTCTTTTATGAATGCAGTCTGGAAAGTGTTAAATTGGGCTTGTAGCAGAAAGAAAGGGTTAGATTGGATTTATTTATGGACCTCGGATATGTGGAATGTCAAACTTAGACATACTTAGTTCCGTCAAGGTGTGAAGGTTTGTGGAGTTTAGGGATGCATATTCTAAGGATGCATATTCTAAGGTGTGAAGGGCATAGTCATTATATATTGTAATACTCATAGTCATACTCATTTTAGTTCATCTTTCGGAGTTTTGTTAATATTCTTGTTGTCATTGTCTTTAGTAAAATTAAATATTTTGCATTTTGACTGAAAATGTATAAAAAGTGATACTCTGTTTTCTACATAGATGCTGAGAAAATAGGGTTTTGGTTTTGGTCAGCATTTTATATCAATAAACTACGGGATTGGATAGAATACAAGAGACTAAAATATGATTTAAATCTATTGAAATTTTTTGAACATATTAATCAAAACTATACTGTAAGGTGAAAGAGAGACTGCTGCAGTTATATTATTAACTTTCTATGACGTTTTACTTTTAGTTTTGAAAGATATTAGTATACTTTGAGCTTTTATACTAATAGTTAAGAGTTGTTAAGTATCACGAGGCATATGGAACTGTGATATTGTGCTTTCTGTATTTCATAATCAGGAGGAAAATTAGAAAAGGCTAGCTAAATATGAAGTGTAGCTTGTTTTTTTTTTTTTTTTTAAGTTGCGTAGATTTTTTATTTTTTTCATTGAATCATCCAAGTTTATATTTTGAATCATATTCAAGTATATATGTATGTGTTGCTCATTTGAGAAGTTTTTCTTTGGAGTAACTTTTTCTTTCATTTTTAGCACATAGTATCTAAAAGACTAATTAGTACAATTTTTTTTTAAATGATAGTACCCACAAATGCTCTATTTATATTTATTCATATGAAAAATGCTAGTTTGTGTATTTTATTAGGAGAAATTAAGTAGTTTCTTCACTTAAAGTAAAAAACATTCATACATTTGATATGATACAGATGGTTTCCAAGGACATGGGAAAATCGGAAATTCTTAAAAAAATTCAAGACATGATACATTCCAAGTGCATTTTTCATGTATAATCTTTGTACATTGGCATTGATCATTTCTACTACTATATAATTATATGAATTGACCGTAATCATAAATTACAAAAACAACACTTGTGATCATAACAAAAGATCATATTTAACTTTATGCCTATATCAAATTGTGTTAATCAGTGGATGATAATCATAATTTTACAAACACAACATATTTGTAATAGTAATAACTATAGGGGAACGAACTGTCAAAGCTGCAAGGTGGGTTGAATAGTGAGATTAGTTTTTCAAAACTAAATTAATTTATTTTCAATGTATTTTTAATTATTATTTTCATTTACTTTATATTTTTCTGAAATAGTTTTAAAATTGCACATGATATTTTATTAATATTTTTTTTTCTTTGATCCAAATATCTTTTTTAATGTTGAATATAAAAAAAAATATAGTTTCATAATTTTATTACAAATAGGTTTTTTTTTATTATCTAATAAAAAAATAGAATAAAAACTTATCATTTCTACATAATATATAAATATTGATTTTATAAAAAAGTTATTTAAGATAATTTTTTAATTATAATTATATTTTAGATTTATAATTTTATTATTTTAAAAAGTTGAAAATATAAGTTAGATTTTTTTGAGTTTAAAATAAGGTAATTTTGATATTAAAAATGTTTCAAAGAAGTATTTTTTGTAAGTTTAATATTACTTATATTTACATACAATCATAAAAGCATATATATTTTTTTTTTTAATTTTTCTTTTGTATTTTAAGACTTTTTATGGACTTATTTTGATAAATTATTTAAAAAATATTATATATATATATATATAAGCTTTTAATTTATTTTTATTTTGTCATTTAAAATATAATAAGCATATTTCAGTTTAGAAATAAATATTTTTTTCTTAAAAATAAAATAAATTATTGTTTTTATAAAACATGTTAATATAATATAAATATTTTTATATATTAAAATTGAATAAAAATAAATACAATTTTATAAAAATTAAAAAAAATAAAAATTAATATAATTATATAATTTAATACAAAAATCTATAATTAATATATAGGATTAAGTTATAGAGTTACATCAATAGATTAACCTAACAAAAAAAAAGTTTAAACATTATTAAAAATATTATTAGAAATAAAATGTTTAACCAAGATCTATAAATTGGCCTGACCTAATTTTTTTAATAAAGGAAATTTTGGTGTGGTATTACCTTTGATATATACTAGGGCCAAATTTAATATATGTATAACCATAATACTATTGCATATATTCAAAAAATAATTAATACTTATATTTGGTCCCTCAGTTTTTAGGACGTGTTAAAAGTTATTTTTCTTTTTTTTTAAAGTTCATCAACATCTGATATTTTTGCTTACAATGTTAAAAACAAACTTGTTCCTGGTATCAAAAGCTTGATGATTTATACAATTATTATTAACGTGACACTGTGAGGTCTTTTGAGATTAATGAAAAAATGTCACCTGACATATCCCTTTCCATCCAAAGTTAGGATTTCAAAATTACAACATCTATTTTCTTCCTCTCCATCATTGACACCAATTTCTTCTTATTTTCTTCCACCATAAACCACATTATTGTTAAAGTTGTCTTGAGGTTTGTCATTTCATTCTCCAGCAATCTTAACATCCATTTTTTAGTGCGACCTTCATCTATCCCTTTCCTCTAAACTTCCCCTCTCAACAAATCCAATAAATGGGAAAAGTTTGATGCAATCAAGAAATGGTATAGGTAATAACACAGAAATCATTGAATGAAATGAAGAAAATGGTGGGTATTCTTTCTGTAAAGGCTGTGAGAATAACTGTCACAACCTACATCACAGTGAAAACAGGAGAATAATGGGGGAATCAAGACACTAATTATAGGGAAAAGCACAAGACTCTATTTCCTTGCTCTGTTAAAAAGTGAGAGCCAAATTAAACACAAAAATCCAGAAACAGAAACCCTAAATCGCATCTTCTTCTCTGTGAGTTTATCGTTCTTGCGTATCTTGCAAATGCACGAAACACATTCTCCTCACAAGTATCGCCGTCAACCTGCATCCAAAATAGAACCAGAAACCCATTTACATCGCAAGGGCCAAATCGTAGTACCATGACATTCTCCTTTGCGCATCAATCACGTCGCCATTGTGAATACCTGAATCATGCTTCTACGACTACAATATAATTGCATAAGTCATCAAGTTTTTGTTAACAAGACAAGTTTGACGTTAATTTTTTTATCACCATAAGAAAAAACACTAACATGAACTATTCTTGTAAAATATAGAATGATACTTAACTTTTGAGAAAAAGAAGAAAAAGAAGGACAATTTTCAACACATTCTACTAATCAAAAGAAACAAAATAGATATTAAATCTATAAAAAAATTATATGCTTTTCTTTTCCAACTCTGTTTATAAATGTCACTAAAAGCGTTCAATGAGATCTGACAAGGCAAGAATAGCAAGAGTACTTTATATAATTCATGTCACTGTTTTTATTTCTTTTTCGATGGAAAACTAATTATATAGGTGCATTGGAATAAGACTACAAGGCTAACATGAGACATGACTTAATTTTTTTTTAATAATTGCTTATATAGTATATTTAATAAATTAGGATAGAATGAGAAATAGGAAAATAATTATGCAGCAACATGTTATATGATATAAGAAGAAAATAAGTAAATGTTGGTATCATATTATTTTAAATAGAATATGCATGCTCAATTATCTATTAGGACATAATTTAGAGCTTGTATTTTGGTTCCAATTTTGTATATATAACTTATTTATTTGTACCATTTTATATCTCTTCATTATATAATTACTTAATGATTATACATGTTTATATTTAAAGATGAAAAGCTTTTGGATCAAGTTGTTATTTATAAAAAAGTGTTTAATGAGACTAAATATTTTCTCATGATGATAAATTTTATGTCGGTGGATTTACTAACGGAAAATAAAACAGTGATATCGCCATTAAAGAACATACACATAATTGACGTTAAAAATATTTTTTTTAGTAGTGTTATGTACAAAATCATACGAGTAGATAAATAATTTCATCAAATAATTTTTTGAATATATATTTTAATACATAAATTACATTTTAATTTTAGAGTATAATAGAATGATATTTTTAGTCAATAATAAATCTGTATAATTATATTAAAATTTAGGTTTAAACCATTTAGTTGTCCCTATTTTCAGGAGGTTTTCGCATTTTGATCCCTGTTTTATTCGAATTCCTAATTGAGTCCCTATAAGTGCTAATTTCAATCAATTAAGCCCCTGTCGTTAAATTTAGTTAAGGAGGTTAACTTTTTTGCACAACTGGAAGGATGACCTGTTAATTTCTATAAACGTGGCCTATTTAGAGTTGAAACGTTGCATGAATTAGAGTTGAAATTAATTGAAATTAGCACTTATGGGACTCAATTCATGCCACCTTTCAACTCTAAACAGGTCACGTTTATAGAAATTAACAGGTCATCCTCCCAACTGTGTAAAAAAGTTAATCTCGTTAACTAAATTTAACGGTAGGGGCTTAATTGATTGAAATTAGCACTTATAGGGACTCAATTGGGAATTCGAATAAGACAGAGATCAAAATAGGAAAACCTCCCGAAAATAGGAACAACTAAATGGGTTAAAACCTAAAATTTATTATAAATGTTAAAAATGATGAGATAAAAAATAAAAGTATCCAAAAATGTTCTATAAAATTTAATAGAAAAAAGTTCAAAAACATTTCTAATTTATTTATTGATAAAAAATTTATACAATAAAAAAATATAATAACATGTTTTATGTAACGTCCCAATAAATCTATGACAAAAGCTAAGATTCATTCAACTTACATCTTTTGTTATTTTTAAGTCCTCTGCTATCCATCCTAGAAGAGTCTTGAAGCAGGTAGCATCATTCATCCATTGGGGAAAAAATGGAACAAAGTTATTCTTTGCATCTTTAGAATTATATTAGTTTTATTTTTTTAATAAAGGATTTCAATCTTTAGGTTATTTTGTTCATGGAAAGGCCTGACTATTTGTGAGTTTTAGCTTATAATTATTAACTTTTGATGGACTTATTCTCCATCCTAAGTTTGAAGGCTATCCAATTTTCCTAACGCAAAAGAAACTCCTCTTCACCTAAGATGTTGTAGAGAGGAATAACTTGAAAATGCATAGACTAAAACATACTCACTATTTGACTTTAGAGGTTGGATTGGAGCAATATCCATATTTTTTCGTAAATAAAAACAATGAGTTGCATCTTTCAGGGTATAACCAATACTGTTGGGGCTGTTGAGTTGCATCTGACTTGCACCATCAATCTTCTTTTATATGACTGGTACCGTGGTAATGATTTCTTATTCTATAATAATTTCTAAATTCAATGAGTTTCTTTTTGTTTTGTATATAATAGCTTTAAAAAATGCATTGTACTATTTATTAATGTATTATAATATTCAAGTTTCTTTAATCTATAACTATAATTATTTGGTGACAATCAATTCTCTAGATCTTTACCTGATTTCATTCATTCTATAGAACTTTAATTTTTTCTATTATATCCTCATCATGTTTAAGATGTGAGGCAACAATATTAGTAGCTTCATCAAAGGACTAGATTTTCCATTTTCTCAACTTAAAAACTCAACAAATTTGCAGACATTGTAAGTATACTTGTATTACTATTACAATTTCTCATTTTCATTGAGTTATGGTGTCTCAAAAATAAAATTCCCTAATAATTAAAAATAATGACTATATGATTTTAATGTTTTTCCATGGCTACCTATTTACATGTTAAATAGTTTCCTAGAGTACTATAGGAATGGTTCCTGAATAGCGTGGAGATTTGATTGTGTTATTTTTCTAATTACATATTCTTATAACTAATATTATCTACACATTTATATTGTAATTAATTTATTAATTTGATTTATGTTAATGGTTTGATTTTGAAACCAGTAAGTTATACATATTATACTATTTGCCAAAGAAAATAATTTTAATGTTTGAATACTAAATTAGAAGTTATGACAAAAGCTTTGGACTTAGTCAAAGTTGTTTCGATTTTGATTATGGTGAAGAAAGTCCGTATAGTTGGTTGTCTACGTAGACACTACAAAAAAAAAGCTTATTTAGAGGGGTTTTTTTTTTTCGATTTGTGGGGGTTTTTACCCTCCGCTAAATAAATTCTGGGGGTTTTTCAAATTCCCGCAGTTTGAGTCGTCACAAACTATCTGCGGGGGTTTTTTCGCCCCCTGGTATCATATTCAATTTGTGGGGGTTTTTCTGCGGAGGGTAAAAACCTCCTCTATATATTCAATTTGCGGGGGTTTTTCTGCGGAGGGTAAAAACCTCCTCTATATATTCAATTTGCGGGGGTTTTTCTGCGGAGGGTAAAAACCTCCTCTATTACTGACTATTATTTTGAGGGAGTTTTTAACCTCCTTTATATTTTTATCACTTTTTTT
>NC_028357.1:44729845-44731757 GCF_000741045.1 Vigna radiata var. radiata
ATCTTGTGAAAACTAACCTCTAGCTGGAATTTTCGGTTCTGTAGAGCTCTGATACCTAAATCTACTTTCTTCAACTGCAAAAGTTACAAAAATATAAAAACACATGCAATTTTCCATAACAAACTAGGGAATCTTCCACATATTTTTTGCTATAGAAAGATTAAAGAGAGTTTCCAAACCTACTCCTCAAGTATCACTTTGACTAGTAATACCCTGTTTTCTCCTATGTCTTTTGTCCCTACAACAGCAATTAAGACATCAAGCATAAAAAATATCTCCCTAATGAAAATGTTTACATCATAGTACTTTCACGATGTACGCAATCAAGACAGATCATTCACTGCAAGCTATATATATTTATTCCCAGAATGTATCCCTNAAAAGAAAAAAGGGTTCCTGTTAATCAACGTGCTAAATTAATAAAATTATAATTTGGTTTTATCCTGGTTCGTTTATACTCTATAAAGGAAATCATTATGGAAGCTGTTCAAATTTGTCTGCAGATAGATAACTTGTCCCATATAATAACAAGAAAAATAATAATAATGATAAAGGAGACGTGTTATATAACAATAAGATAAATTAAGAGAAATATATAGAACTTTTTTATTTAGAAATCATAGTCGTAATTAATTGCACAAACCTGGAGATTTATCCATGGTTGGATACCAGCTTCGTTCCCTGCGAGTAATGAGATATGGAGAAAAAGTAGTGCTACTTGTCAGTTGTCAATGTCACAATCATTTAAGAGGAAATAGGTGCTACTTAATCTTAGTTTCAATTTTGGTATTCAATTTATTTGACTCTTCAGTGAGTGTTATACCGTGTGAAATTTCTTGAACAAGAACTGGTATAGGAAGGCCGCAGAATAAGTCGCCAGCAATGTAAACCTCATTTGAGAGAAATTCTGGATGATCAATTAGCCACTACACACAATTTCAACATCACTGTCACAGACTATTCCACTTATCATCACGTTCATTTTTCTAAGCTGGAACTGTAGAAAAGTTATGCTATTCTGAGTCAGTTAAGTTTCTTCATTTCTAAAATTAGTAAATTTAGTCTTCATTTTACTTTTTTCCCTGAATACTTAATTCTTTTAAGTACAGAGAAATATAGCGGAAAGAATATCAAATTTGATAGACTTTATATGAAATACTTGATTTGTTAATATTAAATTTCCAAAGANAACTAAAACCACAGACAGTTTAAGCCAATGAAAATTTAAGATGGGAGTGGTGTACCTTCCTAAGAAATTGATGAGCATGGCGAACTATCTTGGAGGCACTTTGATTAACAGCAAGTTCTGTTTTGGGATAAGAGAAGCNTGTACCCGCTGGCAGGTCCACAAATATAATGCTACTCACCTGACCAACAAAAACATAAACAGTATAATTAAGCAAAAATTTAAACAGTATAGTTAAGCTTATGTTTATTTGGATAAAAAATTATACTAATAATAAAGAAAGTTGTAGAAGGATGAGACATCAAAATCTAATGCACATGTCTCTGTCCACCCGATAAGTTAACTCTTTTCTCACCAATATAAGCCATGTCACCTCTAATCATCAATAAGACATCAACATCTAATGCACATGCCTTCAGTGTATCAGTGTATCAGTATACCTGTTAAGAGCGTTATCTTGGTTACAAACATATTTGTAAAGCATTGGTGGAATTCCAAGGTCTTGTTGCAAAATTACCATGAATTGATTTTCCAGCAAGAGCATTTAATCCAAAAATGATCTTAGCCCTGAAATAAACAGTTCAAAAATGTTTTCGAAATATGTTTTTCAAGTCCACAAGGAGAATCTTGTTGGTTCAAAACACACATGCATATTCCACGGAGAATTCAATTTTACCCAGCTTTTTTAAAAAAGTAGTTGAGTTCATCCCATCTTTTCAATGGAAG
>NC_028357.1:44732697-44758306 GCF_000741045.1 Vigna radiata var. radiata
GTGTTATTAGGATCCTGAGACAAGACTGTTTGGTGCACAAGCTCTGTTCTCAAATACTCTGCATAGTCATCGGATTCGATCCTCGCCATCACAAGCGAAACAAACCCTTTCATGGCATCACGATCCAAACCCTCACCTCTCGAACTCACTTCCATTCTCGAAGCCTCTTCCATCATAGGCTTCGCCTCTTCCTCCTCTTGCTCAAACACCGTTTCCCCTTTTTTGCAAACCTGAGACGAAGCACCCTCGGGGAACAACGTGCCATACCGGTCCGATCAATCGAAACCACCATCTTTGTCGATGCCAGCAGCACGCACCCTCCCGGGAAGGAGAAAAGGATTAGGACATTGACATTGGCGGGGGATTTCGGGATGGAGCCAAAGAGGCAACGATCGTCGGCGATCTCATCGGCTAAACTCGCCTCGTTGAGAAGGCATGGCAGCAAAGATGAAGTAGGCTGAGGAAGTCGAGGTTGCAGAACTGAACANTTCTTAGGGTTTGGCATTTTGATCTGGAGCAAAATTTTGATCTGGGTAAAATTTTTTTTAGGTTTTGATTTGGGGGGAGTTTTAAAAAGTCTAAAATCATAGAGGGAAACGAAAAGTATCGAAGAAAAGAAAAAGATAAAAAGAAAGTAATTATAATTTATGGGAAACCTCTTCTAAAAGGAATTTAAACCCCCTCTATTATTAGCACTTAAGTAATTTATTAAAATCCTTTTCAATCATGTTAGTTTGTGGGAGTTTTTTAAAACCTCCTCAAAATAACCTCCACTAGATAATAATTTTTTTGTAGTGAGACCACTATAATTATCATACTATAATATTAAAGGGTGAGAGTAGACTCATTAAAAGAACTTTTCAGAACTTATACCATTGAATCGACTCACCGAGGCTTTGGAGAAGTTTATATCTTCATCTATATCATCTATTGGTTTTTCTAAATTTTGTCTATTGTCAAAAGATTATATCTTCAATAACTCGTGATTCATGGTCACATGTGCATCAGTTAGTTCATTTTTATGTAGGAAGTCACCTATTGAGTAAGAGAATGAGTGTCATAGCAAATTAATATTTCTTTTGTTAAATAACAAAAAGTTTTTATTTGTGACTGACATGCATTTGGTATTTCGATTCTTTTCCAATCCTTTTTTTCTTAACTTAACATTTATTTCTGGTTAATGTGATTTTTAGGACTTCATTTAGTATGGCTTTAATAGTCTATGATTCTATTATTTTGTCATTGGGAGAGTTTAGGATTTGACCTCACTCATGCTAAAAGCCCTCTATATTTTGGCTGAAACATATTAGTTTGAATTCTATTGTTGTGCCCTTGGGATTGATATAGTTGATCTTATATTTTAGTTTAGACTTTTATACATATAAAAAAATATATATTATTTTCTAAGAATAGTCTGATACGCAATATGGAAAAATATTTTAGGTACAAAACAAGTTTAAATAAAGAAAATACATTCTTAAATATATTATTTCTTCTAACAATTCTTAATATGGTTTATGCTTCTTTTCATTTGTTATTGTTTTTCCTTTCCCAAAAGGATGCGTTGGCACATTAATAGTATATTTAGTTATTTGACACGTCTCATTTCTCTTGGTGCTAGATCAGATTCCATCACATTATTACATGTCACCTGTGGAATTGGTGAATAAATCTTTGACTGCAATGAATGAGAATATTACAACTGTAAGGAAGAGGTACTAGATGATAATAGTCTTCTTTGTTGGTGGCACGGATGTGCACATATATCAAGGTTAAGAAACCTTATAGTCTTTTTAAGCATTCTAGACTCATTAAATTTCTTTGAATATCTCTTATTGTATAAGGATTCTTTTTATATTATATGTTTCCTTAGAAAACTTATAAGTTATTATAGTCATTGCTTTTGGATTTTCTATGTAATATAAGGAATGATTGAATCTGACGTATGCACTTGCAAGCTATTGGTTCATGTTAGTTTATGGCCGCAAAAGAATAGAAAATAAGGATAATTTATTTTTTTTATAAAACCATAAAGTTACATATGGATTTTTTCGTATGTAATTATTTTTTAATTACATACAAATTTTATATACGGATTTTTCCGTATATAAATTATATACGGATTTTTCCGTATATAAATTATATATGGATAAATCTGTATATAATTTACCTACGATAGTTTTATATACGGATTTTTATCCGTATGTAAGCCGTATGTAACCAAGTGTTATATACGGATTTTGGGCCTTATATACGGATATTGGCTGTATGTAATTTGATTTTTTCTTGTAGTGACATATTCTCATCTAGAATCATCTTTTTTATGTATATAAGAGGTACTTTAAGGAAAATGACTGAACGGTCAGATACTAATAAGAAGACCGAATATAAAAGGAATTATAGCAAGTGACCGAACGGTCAAACAAAGAAGGAAACTGAACGTTGTTTGAGAACCAAGAAATATAATTAATTTAAGAGAAAAATACGAACGTTCAACAACAGGTTGTCTTTTAGCAAAATCGAGTACTTTACAACTTTGGGTTGAATGCCTTAAGATATATATATATATATATATATATATATATATATATATATATATGTATATATATACACACAGACAAGAGTTCTCTTCAATAAAGCGAGTGCCAGTACAAGACCGAACACTCTTCTAGTAAATCAAGTGTCAGTATAAGACCGAACACTTTTCCAAGGAATCAATATTAATGTAAGACCAAGAGCTACTGGAGTGTTAATCTATGATCGAGCACTTCTCAAGACCAAGCACTCTTCAAGACCGAGTACTCATCAATGCATATCATATGTGTAAGACTGAACGCTGTTCTAAGAAATGATAATTATTATCAGACCGAGTACTCAGTCTATTACCGAGTACGTCCAGGGTCGAACGCTCTTAAGTAAGTAATTTATTCTGAATGACTATCTAAGCAAGGTATTTGAGTTTTAAATCATCAATTATACAAGACCGGTCGGTCTTCAACTGATTCCTACAAAGGAATACAATCCAGACCGATCGTTTTAGGAGAAACCGAACGGTCCTAATGACCCTCGACTACAAATTCAAAATTTCACTAAGTTAGATAACCTTATATAACAATTCATACCAAAATCAGACATGCATTATTCAAACAACAAAATCATACTTCCATATTCAATTTCAATCATAAAATCAACAATCATATACTCAATCCATCATGCATTCAAAATTATCATAATTAAATTTATAAACTTCCCTTACCTTATGATCCAAGCTAAACTTCTAAGTCTCAAGTAGTCACTCTTAAGGCTTCAAGAGTCTAAAGTGCTCCAAACCAGGTTCTGATTGGTGCAATTTGAAGGTCTTGATGCCGGGAATATTTAATCTAAAAGGAGTAAGGTGATCGGAGGAGGGGAATGATGAGTAAATTTAGAGAGAAGTTGGAGGTTCTAGAGAGAAGGAGGAGAAAATGAGATTTCTGGAGGTTGAAGACGAAGTATTTGCATGCAGAAAGTGACACCAATTTTCAAAAATGAACTTTAAATACTCCCTCAATTAAAACTACTCGGCCCATTCTCTGCACGCCACATGTCTTCCACTATCTAGAAGTTCTCATTCCTCCTGCTACCACACAGTTTCCGAAGAGTGGGGAATTAAATGTTGCTGACAGCTTGTCTCCCACTTGCATGGAGAAACTAGAGGAAGGGTGTGGCATTTTACCGTGTATATATATATATATATATATATATATATATATATATATATATATATATATATATATATATATATATATATATATATATATTTCTCTTTAAAATATGTAAAAATGTTCTATAAAATTCCATAAAAAATAGTTCAACAAAACATTTCCAATTTATTTATTGAGGAAATTTTATACATTGAAAAAAATATAATAACATGTTTTATATTATACTTTTTATTTAATAAAGTAACATAATCTTTTGAACAAAACCAAATTTTATTTTACAATTTTTATTAAGTATAAATAACAAATTTATATGAAAATTAAAATTAAGATTTCCTTAATTTAGAGATTAAAAATAAAGCTAGCTTCGCTTTTTGTATTTAATAAAAGTAATGCAACTTTAGGTAGTGAAATATATGCAGTTATCAAAACAATCATTTTATATATAACTATGTTTAAACTCTGTGTATGAGTTTTGTTTTTTTTATTTATTAAAAGATATTTAAAGATAAAAAAATAATAATAAATATTTTCAAGTTTATAATTAAGTTTTGAATATAATTAATTTTCAAAATAATTTACAGGATTTAACAAGTTAATATGTTTATAAAATATAATTATAAATTTTGTAAAATTATAAATGATAAAACATATGTAAAAATAAAGTATACTCTTTAAAAGTATAAAGGATATTATGAAAAAAACATGTAGAGTTGACTCATTAAAATAAAAATTAGTTTTTAACATATTAATATAATGTATATGGTTAGACTCGTCTAATCAATGTATTGATAAACTTATTTAATGTGTGTTGTTAGACTCGTCTAACTAATATATGGACATATTCGTCTAATGTATTATTGGATTCATCTAATGAGCATATAGACAAACTTGTATAATTTATATTACAATACTTATCTAATCATAAAATGAGTAAAGTCGTCTAACATGTATTAATAAATTTAGCTAATATGTATATGAACAAACACGTTCGATGTATATCGTTAGACTAGTCTAATCATTGTTTGGACAAACTCATCTCATATGGGTTGCAGACTCGTTTGATTAGTGTATGAACAAATTCGTTTAATGTGTATTCATAAACTCATCTAATTAGTGTATGAATGACTTATTTAATATTTTTTTGTTATATTCATCCAATTAGTATATGAACATATTTGTTTAATGTGCATTGATAGATTTGTGAAATATTTTTTTGTTATACTGATATAATCAATGTATGAAGAGATCCATCCAATGTGTATTTCAAGAGTTATCTAATAAGTAAATAATCAAACTTGTCTATTGTGTATTAATGAATTTATCTAATTTGTATGTTAAAAGAATTGTCTAATATACATTATTAAAGTTATTTAATCAATACATTTTTTTTTCTTATCTAATCAATGTATTTACAACTTATTTGATAATTTTTATTATATTATATAAAGTAAATAATAAAATAAATTTCTTAGTATTTTTCTTCTTATACTATAGTAGACTAACTTTTGTATGTACACACTTTACTATTAATTTTACTTTTATCAAGATAAAATATTTTTTTAATTATTTTTTAATTTAAAATTTGTAATTATTCTTAAGAAATATTTGTATTATAATAATAATTTTTATTTTTTATTATAGTAAGAATGGAGATACATGTATTTTTTTTTGCTAATAATGACTAAAAATATAATATAAAGGTGTGAAAAAATAGGAGCATCATGAGTTTGGCTTTATTTAGTCCCTTTAGAACCCTCACTCACAAAAGGAAATTGCAACTATTCAGATTCTAGGGTTTAAGAGTGTGTCTCTCACCTCTCCTGCCATCTTCCTACTACATCGTACCTCCCTTCTCGTAATCATGGCGAGCACAAAAGTTCAGAGGGTTATGACTCAGCCCATTGTAAGATTCTCATAAACTACTTACAATTTCATATTGCTGTAAGTTTAACTGTAACCTAATCTGATTCGTTTCCTTGATTTTGTCAGAACTTGATTTTCAGGTTTCTTCAGAGCGTAAGTCTTCTCATACTCCTGGTTGATAATTTCTTATGGGGTTTCCCTAATTTCTATGTAATTTGGTTCTCTTTGTAATACATGCAGAAAGCACGCATTCAGATTTGGCTTTTTGAGCAAAAAGACTTGAGGATTGAAGGACGAATCATTGTGAGTCTAATTTTTTATGTTTGTTTATCTCACACTTCTCTTCAAAATTCTGTTTTGAGGACTTAAAAATGTTCGTTGAGGAGATGCAAAATGGTCATGGTCATCCCCGAGGGAGGACTGCGTTTTTTTAAGATTTTTTTTTGCGAGCACTTTGAATAGGTGTATTGGACATTGGCAGAACTTAGTTTAATGGCGGTTTTCTGTTGTTCCTTTTAAAAGATTCATTCGAAAAAGTTCTATGGATACACTTCAAATTATCCAACAGTATATACTTCGTATTGTAAAAAAAAGTGTGGATTCTCGTGCGTTCTGCGATATGAGCTAATATAATATCTTAAACATTGTGATATATTTTCCTCAGGAATTTTTGTGAACCTTTTCGGTTCTTTGGGAATCGAAATATATGAAAATGAATGTTGGTAGTTATATATAACATACCCTTGTGAATAAAATTGATTGACTGACTTGTTACTTTATGGATAATACGATTTTGTCGTTTTTCAAACAGGGTTTTGATGAATATATGAATTTGGTTCTTGAAGATGCTGAGGAAGTGAACATCAAGAAGAAGAGCAAGAAGACGTTAGGTATGTTAAAGTTTCTCAAATTTCGCTCTTTTTGTCTTTGCGACTTATGCATTTTCTAAAGAACTTTATTTTTTTTTCTTAGGGAGGATCCTTCTTAAAGGAGACAACATAACTTTAATGATGAGCACGTAAGTAGAAATAAACTGTACTTTTATATTTCTCATGATTAACACTGGAGTGAAATCAAATTTGTACTCTGATCTTTCTCATAATTTTATTTAAAGTTTAGTTAAATTATTCTCTTACAATTTTATCTTCTTAATTCCAGGGGGAAATGATGTACACTCTGGGACATTTGTAAACTATATTCATATCAAACAACGCAGAACTATTTTTCTCTTTGGTTTGTATTCATCTATCAATCTCCCAAACTGGAAGATGTTGATTTCATGATTGTGGAAGTATAGCACTAATATTACAACCTTTCCCTCATTTTGATGACTTTCTCATTTTGTTACGTTTTTAATATATCTTATTCAATCCCTTATACAAGCATGTTAGATTGATTTCTTTGGGATGTCTTTTCAATGTATTTGCTAAGGTTTTACAGTAGGTAAATGTCTTTATGCTGGATATAATAGTTCCTTTTGATAGCTTACACTTAAATCTATTTGGATTGCTTCCAAATATTGTGTCAGTTCCAAGAAGATCATCTCAAGTATGAAATAGTTCCAGTAGTATTTTTGGCAAGGAAGTTGCACAATTAATACATTGTCGCAACAACTCTTGACGTTGAAGCTGTAGGTAGCGTTTTCTAGTATTTTTTGAATTTTTTTCCTCATTAAATTATTTTTTCAAGCCATGTATCAATTGGTAATAACAGGAATTGAACTTTAAACAGATGGAAGAAACTATGTGAACTTTATTCCTTCTCATTCATCCAATGCCAATTTTTTCTTCTCTAATTTGGTNNGGGAAGGGGGTAATGGGAGGACAATAAAGCCCATTTATTTTAGTAAGTTATCAAATTATGTTTGTCGTTAACCTGGGAGAAAGTGGGTATGTGCTATCCCCAANGTTCGCTGTTGCTGGTCCTTAGTGCACAACTTTATCATTATTCACTTGCACTGATTTTGGTTCCTGAGTTTTTCTTCTTTGGCATGGTGTGCGCTCATTCTTCATTTGGTATGTTTCCAATCCTCATTATAACCNNAGACAAAGTGGTATGTGCTATCTCCCCATAGTTTGTGGTTGTTGGCCCTTGGTGTATGGCTTTATCATTATTCACTTGCTCTGATTTTTATTCCTGAGTTTTTCTTCCTTGGCATGTTATGTGCTCATTCCTCATTTGCTATGTTTCCAATTAGTCATTATGTGCCCATATCTTTTTGTGGATTTGTTATTCTAACTTATCTCTCCATGCTGAACACATAAATATCTCTCATGTTTGCCTTTATGTTTAATGTGTTTGTCTTTCTTCCTCTGTTGGTCACCTTTGGCGTAAGATTGCTTTGTTACCCATAGACAGTAGTCACATGATCTTACACCAAATTGTTTATAGGAAGAAGTCAAGCAATATTAGCATAATGATTATTCTTATTTGGTGTAGCATGATACACGAGTGTTTTTGGTGATCTCATTATAACCAAATGAAAATTCTTGGTTATCTCATTGCATTATCTACTGTATTTAGATATGGATTTTGTTGCTTCAACCTAATCACTGTTTGGTTATTGAGTGACAATATTTTATTTGTTTTGGTGCGNTATGGCATTTTATACTGTCATTTTATGGTTCTTGAATTTTGAAACTGAGTTTAGATTATTTTATAGCATTGATTTCAAGTAATTGGCCACTGTTAATTTTTTGGAGGCATTGGCTTCTTCATGTGGTGAGTTTTACATTTGTAGATAGAGTTTTTTCTTTTGTAGATGTGTTGAATGTGGTTCTGTTTCAGTTCTCAGTTTTTGTCTTTAATGTGAAGGCTTTTGTCATTTCTATATTGCTAGATCAATAAATAGCTTATTCGCNCTCTACTACTCATTAAATTTAACAGCCTTCAGGTTCAGGGTTTCAACTTTCAACATCATTTAGACACCTCTGTCTTGCTTCTGTTGTTTTTTGTCTGGGAGAAAACCATTTTTCTGGTAGAGTTTAACTTAATTTTGTGTGCCACAATCATAGTCTCCCTACATCCTGGGTTTCAAGTTGCAAGCAAACTGTATAGCTTCGTGGCACCTGATTTCTGTCATGTCCATCATAGCCTAACAGTTATGTAGCTGACCTGGCAAATAGAATAGCACAGATAAAATAGAGGCAGTTATAGACAGGATAGTGACACTGCAGATGATTACATAGAAGCGCTTTAAACAAATGTCAGGACCCTTTTGGGGTTTATTTTATGGATTTATTTCATTGTCAAAAAATTGCAGAGTAGTCAGTAGTGAGTTTGTGCCACTATAATGCCGGTGTACCCATCTGCACTAGAAGGTTGCATGCACCTTTGGGTTGTGGCTGTTGTGTTGTGCATGTGGCCAAAATCATGGCTGTTCGTGCTGTTTTCAGAGGTATGTGATGTGATATAGGTTTAACTAAGGCTTCGCTATCTGGGTAGTTTAGGTGTTGTTTTTGTGGTTTAGTGATTTTAGCCCACTTGTCAACTTTCTGTCTTCTATATCTATTTATGGAAGAGATTCTAGTGAGTGTTGGAACAATTGGCTCTAGAATGGAGGGTTGAATGGAGTCTAGACTTTTCACGTAGAGAACTAGACTAGATCGTGTAATGAACAGGCAGAACAAACATGACAGTATTTTACACTGGTTTATCCAAACTTATGAGCTGTATCTAATTCTCTCTCCAGAGGTTCCATTAACAAATAATTGATTACAACCAAGTAGACTAACCACTCCTAGATTACAAACTAGTACACAAACTACTCCCAGTTATATCCTAATCTCCTTTCAAGATCAAGTACTCTCTAAAGAAAATAACACTCTTAGAGAGAGCACAATTAAGTCTCATTGGGTATAACAATTACAGAGGTTCATCTGATGATATAAATAATTGTTGAAGCTGTTCTATTCTTCATCTTCATCTTGATTATGGTAAGACTAGATCTTTACTGATCTTTAAAGATAATGTTCTAATTTGAATCTTCAAAGTTTTTGTTCCTCGATTTTGCTTATAAACAATTTGAATATAGTTTGCATATATAGCAGTTAANTCACAACATAATCACATTGAAATGTTTTTCTTAAGTAGCTGATTATAAGACCCTTTGTAATAAAACGTTTCCAATCATGGATATTATAGTGATTGAGAATATGGTGATGTGTAGCTTTTTCCGTTTCAGACATCTTGGTCATGAGAATTATTAGACTGAGTATAGTTTTAAGTGTTTTTTCTATTTTGAGCATATATATTATATAAATATAAATAATGCAATATAAATCTACTTGGGATAAAATAGNGGTCATCCTGCAACCACTAGCTAACCTGCCCTAGCGGCTTTGGAGGGTGCCTGTGACACGGTCAGCTATTGTCCAATATGTTAATATGTCAAGGCTGCAATCTGTTTTTTAGGTGTCTTGGTCTTGTTTCATCTCAAAATAGCTCTGCCTTTCGTCTATCGATATTGCTTTGCCTGTTTTCTCTGGTGACTTATTCTGATGACTGCACCTGGGGTCATGGTCAAGTACTTCTGTTGTATCTATCTGGTGGTGGGTGAGTCTTCTATCCGGCGAGTATTGATGTTCTGTTCATGTTCTGTTCCGCCCTCTCTGCTTCAAGTCACTGTCATTGATGATGTAGTTAATTTTGAGTTTTTTTTTCCTGAATTTATACAAATTATATAAACTATAATCTATAGGAAATTTCTGAATAGCATCTGCTTTCCTGTTACCTACTAACATGCTATAGTATTTTTGGGCCACCTGCGACACTCAACCATTTGGCATTTACAACACTAACATGTTTAAAATGACATGAAACAGGATTATTTAGATAACGGGAAAAGTTTATTGTGTAGAATTAACTCNAAACTAAAATGATATTTATTTAATAGAATTGGATTGTATTGTACTTAATGTTAAATTTCCTCCGGACTGGGAGGGGGACGAGAGATGAACACCATTATGCTTATAATTGTCTATATTTTTCTCCTGTTATGTTTATAAAATTTATCTGTGCCTTGTAGTCTATCTTCAGTGAAAATTTGTGTAAGATTTAAATATATAACCAGTATACATACATCTTACGTTTNCATCTAAACTACACCTGCTTGGCTAGCATTAATTACCTAAACTTATTTCAACAGGCTGCATGTTTCCTTTTTAAATAGTAACTTCCAACATAACAGTTCTTCCTTCTCATATTTGTCCTTTTACTGTTAGTCTTGTGAGTTGCCTTNGAGCTTGGAATCTGTTTCCGTCTTTGATCTTATTTACTTTGTTTTTGTTTTGTGTTTCTATGGGTGCCTTCGAATCTTTATTTTATGATATTCTGATTCGTGTANCATTTTCACTCAATTTATGATATTTTGCCTCCTGATGTTTTTTAATCTGATTTGATCACCATGCTAAGAGTTGGTTTNTGGAAATTAGAAATATGTGCACAGGAGATATTTAAGGCCATAGTAGCAATTATATTTTCTTATTATTTAAGGCCACGGTAGCAATTATTTGTGCTTATTTGTTTTTTTAGAGAACTATGTGTATTTGAAATGAGCCTTTCCTTTAAAAATTTCAGTTGTTTACCATTCAATTTCACGTGAACTCTAGTTTGTGTAGAACTTTTTTTTTTTTTGCATTGTTGTGTTGCATGAATGCAAACATTTTTTATTATCGTTCTCGGGATTAACGCCATTTTGGTACTATTTTTATTTGATATGATTCATACCTTATTTTGAACTCAATAAGATAGTTTAAGTTTTATTTTTATAAGCTGTGTTTTTATAGCATACATTAAATACTGTTGATATTTTCTCTCGGTCATATTCGAAGTTTTATTAGATACATTACGTGAAACCAAGATAGAGCTTTAAATTTAATTAGAAAAAGGCATCCGTAATCAATTATTTATGGTATTGTATGAGTTTTTTCCTTTGATAAATAAAAATCTAAACAACAAAAAAGAAATCATTTTAAGTTCGTCCATTTGATTAAAGCAAAGAATCAATCACGAGTATCATCAAGGTTATGTAAAATTCGTAATACTATTCAAAGTGCATGTTTGTACCTCTTTACCTGTAAAGGATTGTTTATGAACTTGCATTGCGAGGTTTTTTTTTTATATTTTTAATGTGGTTGATACATTTCAATTGATACACTAAATAAGACCTTTGATATGCGATTCTTTGGTTCGTACATAGAGGTGTAACATGACCTTGTCAAATTAAAATGTAGTTATGAAGCAAGTAGGGGTTATATAAAGAAAACAAAAACTAAATAAACTTTGGATCGAAAATGCATCATAAGATAATTCATGTAATGATGAAAAGATGTTTTTAAAAGATTATAAAAAATACATATAGGGTGATCGAAACTCTGGTGGAAGCTATGGAGGTATGATGTGATTAAGACACATGAGAGTGGTGTGAGTGAACAGAAAGGAAGCAATAGAAGGGTCCCTGGCTCATGTCCTCAATGCACCACTGTCGTCAGCTACCAATTTCATACCTATTTTTTTTATGTCTCCCAATGAGGAAACATGTGTGCTGTTCATCTTTTGCCATTTTCCACCCACTACTCCTTCTCATCATCCACTCACTCTCCACATATTTCTTTTAATCACACTCTCTGTTCTTTTGTTTCCTTTCTGTTGTTTCCTTAGTACTACCATACTTCCTTATATTCCTTATCTTGGCAACTGTAACAACTATGACACTATAACATTACTAAAGATGGTGTCTAGTGTCCACCAATGCCACACCTCACTGGCTACTTCAGATTTTTAACCCCCCATTCATCTCAATCACGCATTTCCATTTGTCACATATGTTATCATGATTGATACATTATATACAATAATATGTACTACAAATCCCCCTGAGGTGACAACTTGCTGTTGCATTTCTGAATATTTACGACGCTATTATTACAAGTAGTGAGGTTGTGTCATTTTTTCCTGGTAACGCACGAACAATAATGTCGCTCTCTGTTTGGTCTAGTGGGTGCTACCACTTCTCTTAACTGCTTACTTACTACACCAGTGGGGCAATGATTGCAGAGAAAAAATGTAATTCCCAATTGAAGTGTAGTTGCTGATACCACTATTCTGCTTCTGATTCTCTTTCTTTTAGTGTCAGACCAACTGATCGATCACCATGATCATCATGGCTGCCATAAGAAGGAAATTGAAGCTTTAAACATGCTAAGCATCTGTTTCTATGCACAGAAACTTTCCAAAGGGAATTGAAATGGAAGAATTTGATGGTATGACGTGGGTTTTGTTAAGCTTATTATACTGGACTTGTGAATAAACATATATGAATCCAAAATAACACCAATTCTGGTTCCTGTGCTCTCCCTTTTCCCTTCCTTCTTTTAGTTAATAACACATTATGTTACAAAACTTATGATAAGCTTATAATGGTTGTTTTTTTTTAACAATTTCATTGTTATAGTAAAAAATATTAATAAATATAATAATAACAAAAAATACTGTTTTATTTTTCATTAATCACACTCAAACGGATGTATTCATAAAAATAGGTGTCAAAATTTTTTCATCATTCAGTACTAAAATAGAAGAGGTTATGAACTGTTAATGGCGATTTACCAATAAATCAGTACATTCAGTGTGCCAGTGGATCTTTATCTGTAGCTTTCTCCACCAAACTTCATGTCACCATTAGTCAACAACTGAAAAACGAAAGGATCAAATGCGTGGTTTGCATATCAATTAATTTAAGAAAAAAAATGTTTGCTTTTGAAAATAAAAACTACGAAACCTGTAACTTTTAGTCATTTTTATCTTTATGTTAATTCGAACACGTTATTTTAAAAATATAAGCTGTGAATTTTTTCTGTATTATAAATACGTGCAAGAGTTACACAAATGTTATTCTTACAACATTATTTGGAAGATGATTTTTTTATCACATCACTTGTCCAATCAAATATTTTTCTCTCTTTTCTTCTATCTTTTTCGTAAATGTATAGATCTTTGTTCAATTTTGTTGTTGAAAAGTAAATTCTCATGCTTTTAGCTTGGTTATCATCTGTCTAATCATGCTGACTAGAAAAGAAGAACATATACTGCAAAGGTTGTTTCTGTTGATTATTCTGGTGCATTGTTCGGCAGATTTTAGTCCTGCAACAAGGATATCGGTATCTTCTACACAGTGGTTTAGTATATCATATTCATATGATCTGATATTGTTTGTAACATAAAAACACAGTGATGAGGATATGCTCCTAGATTTGGATTAGGCCAAGGCAAAGTAACAAGTTGGAGTGAAAAGTAATAGCAAAGAAGATGAAATGGTGGAAGTGGAAGATGTATGAAGTTAAAGGAATGATGATTAGATTTGTGTGCAGAAAAAGAAATAGAGAGAATCCCATTAGCTCATAGTCAAATTTGGAATGATAGAGGGGCCAGGATACCACCAACAGACCATTAGTGCTCTTCACACTCAGCTTATGAATAAGTTTTCAACCAACATCAGAAGCTACTTGTTAGATTTTTGTGTTCTCAAACTCATTCGGATTTTTTGTTTACGATTTATGGGCAAGCATGATGTTCAACATTCTTCACCTATAGATATCACAAAAAATTTCCCAAAGTTTCTGCTCATAAAACATTTGCATCGCATCAAAATTTACCTGTCCACGTCCAAACATTCTTATACACTAACACTCTACTATTCGTCTTTTTACGTATCCTTGAACTGATTTTAGATAGAACAGTTGTCGTATTACTAACTGAATGACACCATTAAAAAAATCTGTTAGTTTTATTATTTGATTTATATGTTTGCATTGTTTAAAAATTTAAGAAGATGATTTATAATTAATCATTGATGTCGTCGATCGGACTTTGTTTTTCAAAGTACACACTGCAGTTTAGATAATCTTAATAATTCTTCTATATTTAACATTGGTTTAAGAAAAACGCAATCAATACCAAAAAAATGTAATGCAATTAACTATACTCGTTTTCATGTTTAAAGTGTACCTTTGAATTCTAATTTTTTCATTATGGAAAAGAAGAAAAAGAGAAAATAAAATGTTTTGCACCGATAAAACAGACAAAGTAATCCATACTAATGATTAAAATTAAATATATCAATATTGGTGCTCAAAAGAAATAAAAAGTAATCTTAATACTTGAAATGGAATGAGAATCCTTTGAAGTTAGATCAATTAAAGTGAGAGAGAGAGAGAGAGAGACTTAATATAATTAGACACTACATTATATATTTTATACCACAAAAATATTGTCATATTATTTCGTTTGCTTAGTTTCCACAAAATACCATGAAAAGAAAAGATGACAGAGAGAAAGTGTGGAAGACGTACAATTATATTAGAAAAATAATGATATATAAAAAATTGGAAGAATTGGTCAAATATGTATTGGTGTCCTTATAATTATGTTTTTATTCTTTTCTTTAAACTAAAAATCAATATTTTATTTTTGTTTGTTTATATTTATCTATTTAAATTTAGTCTATTTCCAGTAGAATATACACAGTGTTCCAGACATGACAAAATCCAAATTCTAGAGCTTGAACTGTACGGCTCTGAATGTTTATGTTGTAAATGCAATTAATCAATGATTGAATTCTCCGGCTTCTTTTCCTGTATTAGTCAATAAAGTTTCTCACAAGACATCTCTTCCATCCTAAATATGTCTGTTGCCACTTTTTAAGTTAAATCCTCTTTTTCGTTGGAAATACGTATAATCTTTTCTCTGCTTTAAAAAGTTGACTTCTATAACAGTAAGTTGAATCAAATTCAATTATAAACAAACTCTCAAACTTAAATATCTTATTTATAAATAGCACCATCTTAGCCAAGACCATCATTCAAAATAATCAATCACATTAGCAAACATCTTACACAAAAAAAATGGCTATATAATTGAAAAATGAAATAATTTTTTGGGGTATGGTGTACACGTAATGGGAACAGGGACACCATGCATATCCTCATTTGTATATTGTCTAATTTTTCATATTTATTTCTACTTATTTATAATTAATTTATATGCATTATACACTAATACATTTTTTGAATAAAATTTTCACATAAAAAAATTAATTTCTAAAAACTAGTATAAAAAGTTACATTGCATAGTAATATAGAAATATGATGATTTTGTTGATTTTTTCTTTTGTAGTTTTCTGGAGAAAAAAAATAAACATTATATAGGAAAAATACTCTTAAATTTATTGTTTTAAAATTTTTGAGTTAGACGTTATGTTAATTTTTTATATAGATTGAATTTATGTCGCAGTGGTGATATCAAAACATAAAGTTTGTTTTAGTGACCAAATTTTTTTATATTTGAAAGTCTTTCTAATAATAAAGTGTTTGACACATGTTTTGTTATGATAAATGATTATATATTGAAATACTTTTACTCGAAAGAAAAATACTAATGTAAATAGATCCAATTAAGAAAAAGATTGATAGATATCTAAGTATAAACTTAAGTCTCATTAATAGAGATAAAAAAATTAAACGTATAAGATAGAAAATCATAAACTTATTGTCTTAATATTCTAAATGAGAAGTGTGACACTCTTTTATATAAACTGAACTAGTATCTTGTTGATATTATCTCTTTTCAATTAATCCTCTTAAAAGACTAGTAAGTAACACTTCCTTTTTGGCATAATTATTTGATATACTTTTTTTTTTTTTCTGGTTATCATCTTTGTATTCGTCGTTAATACCGAAAAATGATATTTTAACACTATTTTTTGACACCATTTTGACACTGCACACGTGTCAAAATGTAATTGGACAATTTCAAATTAAAAAAGTTGAGACAGGGGTATATTTGGAAGAGAAAAACCAAAGTTTGTTTTTTTAATTTGAAATCGTCCAACCACATTTTGACATGTGTGCAGTGTCAAAATAGTGTAAAAAGTAGTGTTAAAATATCATTTTTCCTATTATATATGGCAATACGCAGTATTACTGAAGACAGTTGAATGTAACGATTAAGGGATTCATGAAAAGTGACATCTTTGAATTTGAATTGGTTAGTGGTGATCGGTATCAACAAGTTGAAGTTCCTTACTTATCTGTCCACTCCAATTTGTTCTTATTTGTGTTGTTCTTCAAAACAAGCCAAACCCCAAAATGACAAATGCAACCTAATCAACTTTCACTTTTTCATTCATCAAACCAAACAGATCACTACTTGCTTTATACTCCTCTTTTCCAAACAAGTCTTGACACTTCATTTCTTTTCTTTTGCAGCTTTATATTTTGTCGCTCTTCTCTCATAATTAATTCAATTATACAAGTCCCATTTTGTCCACGCATACATGCATAGTATATATTAAAAAACAAGAAAAAAAATACTCAAATATTAACCTTATAACAATGTAATTTTTTCAAATTCTCTAAGATAAAAATATCATGTAGTTTTAGGACAAGTTACAAGAGAATTAGTTGGGAAAATTTTATTCCACTCCCTTAGTTTAAAGCGAGAATTATTTCTGAAATGAGTGATTGTCTTTATTAAATTTTTATTATTTGTATAATATGACATTTGGCAGAATCAATGTGTTAATGGGCCAATAAGTAATTGGTCCACTAATTTAGCAAATAATCAAAGAATAATTAAGAATATCTAGTTAAAGATATTGATAAGTAGGTTATAAACAACAAACCAGATTCATAGGTAAATTTTTTTATATTTTATTGGGTTTGTGTCAGTTTAAGATAGACAACTTAAAAATAGAAAGCCAGGACCAAAACGCTCAATCCACATTCCAATACGTTCTACTCACATTCAACTTATACTCTCAAATATTCAAATAGTGATACTCATTCACTAAATATTTAATCAAGAACCGAAACTCTTCAATACATGCCTAACTTCTCGATCCTACAAATGCTGAGAAATTTCTCCCTCACTAAAAACAAGCATTTGAATATGTAACAATATTAATTATATATTAAATTAACTTGCACCTTCAATTACTTTTCATATTTTAAGAAAAAATCCACATTTGATTTTTTCAATCAAGAAAAATATATTCAAGAGGGATCTAAATACAAAAAGGCAAAATACAAATATATCAAAGTTGGTAACCACACTTACACAAGCCTTTCTAAAACACAGGTAGTTATGGTTAGATCTTACGTGGTCAACTTAGCTAAATAACTATTTAAAAAATTCTAACTATCTTCCTTAACCTTCTGTCTCTGCTTTCAGCTTTTAGCTCCTAATTGGACTTCCACTTTCTATTGATGTTTTCAACTTTTTAAAGAATCTCAATTTTAGATGTTTTATATATAATCATGATTGAATATTAGTTTCCATCATCGCCGAAGTCGCCATTACTATCAGAGTTATCGGAAGCTTTGATACCAACTTGTGATTTTGTCACCTTTGTTTATATTATCACCAGAGTACAATTTTTGTCGTCCTAGTCATAGTTATTAGCCACCATAGCCTCTTATTAAAAGTTCCAAAACCTAAAAGAAAAAAAACTTATGCATATTTATTTGTTATAGTTTCATTTCAAATAATATTATATGTATACTAGAGGAAATTATTGTATTGTCGAAAAAAAATCAAGAGACAATTAAGACATAAACTTAGAGAAAAATTATGCAATTAGAAATTGAAAAAATAAAAAAATACAGAAAACACAGGAGAGTTTTTGATTGAGAAATTTAATTTTACGTATTATGAGAAGACGTACACGTATATGTAGTTTGTTGGTTCCACTAATATATCATATATGTTTTTAGTTTTACTTGGAATATCTCCATTGAGATTAATACAAAAGGCATTATGAGATTACGGGAACGGCCAAACGCAACGCTTTTTCCTCCGAGAAGGGAACAAGTACTCTTCACTTGATACATATCCTTTTGTTCATGGCTTTGTGATGATAGATTCCAACATTTTCCCACTCTTATCAATTGCTACGTACCTCGAATAACCTTTATTTTCAGTTAGGTTTACAGCACTAACCTACCAATTACTTTAATAACACTTCCAATAAAAATCCTTCTTGATTCTTTATTTATTATTATGTGTGCCTCATATAAAACAAATATTGAAAATATGGCCTAATACCTTTGTTTAAGCTGTGGATTTGGACACCTCATTAACAATTGGTTAAAAAAGGAGATGTGACTGACATGAAGGCATCGAGTGCTGTTATGCTCCCACTTTGCATAAAATAATCCCCTAATTTGCATATGTCGGATTAATTTTCGGACTGCTTTTGTTTCAAGGAATCCCACAGTTAAGAGAATAATTAATCAGCTCATGAGATACATTGTCTCAATGAAAAACATCATTTTTTTATAACAAGATAAAATAATAAACAATTATTTTTTCTTTTTTATAGTACATTAATAATTTTGTGGGATATGTTTTATCTAAACATATTGTCTTATTATTTATCTAATTTTGGTTAATAATTTATTTATCCAGATTCAAATTTGATGTTTTTATAATGTTTTTTAATTAATCTAATATGTTCTATGCAAATTCAATTTTAACGGGTTAATAAACTTATATGCTTTTAACCAACTTACTTATATGAAACAAAGTTACAAAGATCTTTAAATTATTGAACTCTTACTTAATATTAACTTGCATCAACAATTTATACACTTCTTTCCAATAATCATATTTTTGATATTTTTATTTGAAGATAGAATGGTGGATAAATCAAAAGATTAAATGAAGAAAAGAACGAAGATATAAGGTTTTGCAACAAGGTAAATTACAATAAAAGAAAATCAATAAAAACGGTAATTCGATTTTCAACAACCAACACTGCATTAGTTATTTTTCCTATTTGCGGCATCATGAAACTGTTTGAAATTCTATACATAATTTATCACTCCTTTTTTATATTTAATCTATCAATTTATATCCTTCATTTTCTAACAATTACTTGACACAATAAAAAGTAAAAATAAAAGAAAAAAGATACATAAATCAAAGAAATAACCTTAAACGTCATATATTCTCCTTGGTTGTTTTGTAGCAATTATTGCATATAACCTCTCTTGAATTAACTTTAATTGCAACATCTTCTTTGGTGTCTCCCTCCTTTTATCATGCTTCTTCTTTTTTTTTTAATCAATCTTCTTTTGATTTCTTTGTTCTGTTTGTCTTGACACATTTTTTTCCACTCTTTGCACATGGCATTTTACTTATTTGTTTTTTCTATTGAATTTCTTAATAACCTCAACATAGTTTACTTAGATTTGCTATTAGTGGGTTAAAAAATTGGATAAACTAGACTGAATCATCATAATAAAGTAGTTTCAAAATATTGACTTATCTCATCAAAGTATAAGTGAGCATGTTCACGAGTAAGCTTACCAACCTTTTCTTTTAATCTTATATTTTTATATTTTTTTACTTTTTAAATTATACATATATAAGCATGTTTAATTAAATAAATATTTAAAAAAATTTAATTAATTAATGCCTTTATTTGAAGAAATTAATATATTTTTATTAACTATGTTAAATTATTTCATTAAAAATAATATGTGAACTTAATAAGTGTAACATCCCAATAAATATAACTCAAAGCTATAATTTTATTTCTTGGGAGTCAACATGAATCATAAAGAGAGAACAGTAGAGAGTAGGTATAGAAGTATGAAAGATACTTAAAATTTTAAAACTGAACAATTGAAAAGTAGATTACAATGTTTACAAAAATGACCGAACGGTCAGGAATACGGTGGTTCCTACACGGAACTTCCCCGAAATATAAAACACAGGGAACCACTACACTAAAGACCGGACGATCATACAAGACTCTCGGGTACGGCCTCCACTGCGTCTTCCCGTGTATCCTCCAAAGCTGCCTCCAAAGTAACTTCTAAGTTATCCTCTGCTCACACCCGAAAAGGGTGATCATTGCAATAAAAAGAATGACCGAACGGTCGGTAACGTGGACAAAGATAAAACAAATAAGGGTAAGCTTATGTAAATTTAATTAATGACTTCAACATACATGTAAACAATTAAACAAAACCAAATCAACATGTTATGCTCTCAAGTACTACGCATGCATACTAAGTTCATCAATGTGTATCCGACAACGACGACACTGTCCGGACGTATGAACATGTAGCTCGGTCGTCCCTAGCACCCGGTGTGGTGTAGTAACTGTCTCTCTGATCAGCTGCCACCCGAGGTTAGCCCTCAAACGGTTATCTACTCANATAACNGCGGACCTCCTGCCATTCCCACGCATGAGTGACCTTTCTCTACTTGAGAAAGCGTCCTCACGGAATATCAGGATCAAGGACAACACCTGAGTCATTCCCACATTCATACTTTACCAATCAATACCAACTCATGAGTCATTCCGCCAGTGGAATTCTCTTACTTAGTCAAATTCAATCAGTATTCATCATCACTTCCACACTGTTAGGGTGTTGAAAGGAGTACCAAATACCCAACACCGAATTACAACCAATCATGGCCGAACGGTTTGAATCAAAAGGGGAAGCTGAGTCTCAAGAATTCAAGCAAGTGACCGGACAGTCATAGTATAGGTATAACTGAGTAACAGAAAGTACTAAATGATTGATAAGATAGTCTTAACAAAGAATGAGACTATGACTCAGAGATTTACGATAATGGATAGTCATTCGAACGGTTTGGCAAGAATATCATACAATAGTCATTAACATGGTCAAAGGGTTGGTCTATAACCAAACACTTATCAGACCGGACGGATCAATAAAGAAGAAATTCTTTTGAAAGAGTGAAAGGACATCAGTCAATTTAAACCGAACGTTTCAATAAATAGAGTCTCACTAGACCATTCAGTCATTAAGTGACCGGACGGTTTCAAAAGGAATGTCAGGTTGTAAGTTTCAAATATTAAGTGTCATCCTAAGGCTGAACACTTGTAAGACCGAACGCTTGGTTTATGACCAGCATTCTTAAATAGCTATCAAAGGAACCCTTAAAGGAAACCAATTTAGTTTTAGTGACTATACTAGCTATCGTAGTTGACCGAACGGAACAGGGAAGACCGAACGGTCCTAATGACATTCGATCTCAGATTCACCCTTTTCTCTCAGTTTCATACATACTCTTATCAGTACAGAATTCATAGTTCATACTTGTCATACAACTCATACCACAACATACCATNTTCAAATCATAAGAAATCAAGCAACATACTTTAGATATCAAACATGCATTAAATCAGGCATACTTTCAACCATACAGAAAATCATAAATTAAACTTTATAAGCTTCCCTTACCTCTAATTCCAGCTAAGTCTTGAAAAGCAAGTTGACAAGAACTATTCTTCTAAGTTTCCAAGGACAGGTACAAACTTGAAAACTGGACGGTTTAAGTGAAGGAGGAGACCACCAGGAGTCTTCAGGCGTGATCTGAAGGGTGATCGGATCAGTAATTGAGTTAGAATTTTAGAGAGAAGGTAAGGAGTTTTAGAGAGAAGGAGGAGAGTTTGAGATTCTCAGAAAGTTGGGTTTGAGGAAGAAGATGNAGTCTGCATGCAAAAGTGGCGTCAGTTCTTCACTCTTACCTTATATACCGCCTCCAGTCCGAACGGTCGGCCAACTCCAAAGTGACACCTGACTTCCACTTGCTGGGGTTCACTGCTCTGCCGCTGCTGCACGGATCACGAGAGGAGGGAATTAAAAGGTTTGACAGGGTTTGTCTCCCACTCACCAGGGGAGAACCAGACGGCTAACACATGTATTCCACTTAAGTGGGGTATTAAATGGGGTGTGATATTCCCCCCAACAAATAAAAATTTTCGACCTCGAAAATTAAGACTTACAAGAGAAAAGGTGCGGGTAAGACTCCTTCATAACATCTTCTCGCTCCCAAGTCGCATCACCCGTTCGGTCATCCCAGATGACCTTGACGAGAGTTGTAGCTTTGCCGGGCGGACGTTTGACCATTAGTCCTTCAACTCGCACTGGTTGCATCTCGACCGAACAGTCTTCCTTAAGTTGAATGTTGTCAGCTTCAAGCACATGAGAAGGGTTCGCAATGTACTTCCGGAGTTGAGAAACGTGGAAAACAGGGTGAAGGTTGGACAATGGAGGAGGCAAGGCTAACTCGTAAGCGACTGGTCCAATGCGCCTTAAGATTTGGTATGGACCAAGGAATCTAGGAGAAAGTTTCTTTGGCCGGACGACTCTTCCAACTCCAGCCGTACGGTTTAGCTTGAGGAATACATGGTCTCCTGCAGCGAATTCCAAAGGCTTCCTTCTTCTGTCGGNATAAGACTTTTGTCGGCTCTGGGACGCTTTCAGTCTTTCTTGNATCAACTTCACCTTCTCAGTTGTTTGTTGGATGATCTCAGGTCCGGTTAACACTGCTTCTCCTTCTTGGAACCAGCAAAGGGGTGTTCGGCATTTTCTTCCNTAAAGAGCTTCATAAGGTGCCATCCCAATGCNTGAGTGGAANCTGTTGTTGTAAGTGAACTCAGCTAAAGGCAAGACTTCATCCCAAACCCCTAAGTGATCTAGAACACTAGTTCTCAACAAGTCTTCCAGGGTTTGGATGGTTCTCTCGGATTGACCGTCCGTTTGTGGATGGTAGGCAAAACTCATCTGAAGTTTGCTTCCCATTTCTTGTTGAAGTGCCCGCCAAAATCGAGAGGTGAATCTGGGGTCTCGGTCTGACACTATACCGAACGGTACTCCATGCAGCCGGACGATCTCTTTGATGTAGAGCTGAGCCAACTTGGACATTGGCATCTTCAAGTTGATAGGGAGAAAATGTGCACTCTTAGTCAGTCTATCAATTATTACCCAAATAGCATCATGGTTCCTGACCGTACGGGGCAAGTGGGTCACGAAATCCATGGCTATGCTGTCCCACTTCCATTCTGGTACTTCTAGTGGCTGTAAAAGACCGCTTGGTTTCTGGTACTCTATCTTAGCCCTTTGACAGGTTAAACAGGATTCCACAAATCGAGCTACATCGTGCTTCATTCCCGGCCACCAGAAAGTCATTCGAAGGTCCTTGTACATCTTAGTCATACCGGGGTGTATACTAAGACGACTTTGATGAGCTTCTTCTAACACCAACCTTCTTAAGTCTTCATCGTTGGGAACACACGTTCTCCCTCTATATCTCAGAAGACCATCCGTTCCAGAACTGAAATCCTTGTGTGGTGGTACACCGTTCGGTTTACTGATCTTCTGCAGTTCTTCATCAAAGGCTTGCCTCTCCTTAATCCGGTCGAAGATATCACTGGACAACTTCATATAACAACAATGAATACCGTTCGGCTTTAACTCACAATGGAGCCTTAAGTCTCTAAAGCTCTCCACCAACTTCATCTCTCGGACCATCATGTTTGCCATATGAACGGTCTTCCTGCTCAAAGCATCAGCCACAACGTTTGCCTTGCCAGGATGGTATTGTAGTTCAAAATCATAGTCTTTTAAGAACTCCATCCATCTCCTTTGCCCCATGTTTAACTCCTTCTGGTCGAAAAGGTATTTGAGGCTCTTGTGGTCACTGAACACTTGAAACCGGACGCCATAAAGATAGTGTCTCCACATCTTAAGGGCAAATACCACTGCCGCCAACTCCAGATCATGTGTTGGGTAGTTCCTCTCATGAATCTTTAATTGCCGAGAGGCATAGGCCACCACTTTCCCTTCTTGCATCAATACACTACCCAAGCCTTGATATGAAGCATCACAAAATACCACAAAGGGTTGGTTGACGTCAGGAATTATCAAAACCGGAGCATTCGTCAGTCGCTGCTTCAACTCCTGGAAGCTAGACTCACACCGGTCGGTCCAGACGAACGGTTGATCCTTTCTAGTCAACTGAGTCAACGGCGCTACTATCTTAGAGAATCCTTCAATAAACCTTCTATAGTAGCCGGCCAATCCAACGAAACTTCTCACATCAACAATCGAACGGGGTGTCTCCCATTCCAACACTGCCTGGACTTTTCCTGGATCCACAGCAATCCCGCCAGCTGAAATAACATGCCCAAGAAACTGTACTTGTTCCATCCAGAATTCGCACTTGGACAACTTAGCGTACAGCTGCTTCTCCCTAAGTACACCAAGGATTATCCTCAAATGATCTTCATGTTCTTCTCGGCTCTTGGAGTATATGAGGATATCATCAATAAACACCACCACGAACTTGTCCAAGAAAGGTCTGAAGATACGGTTCATATAATCCATAAAGATAGCAGGAGCGTTGGTAACGCCGAACGGCATTACCACATACTCATANTGACCGTACCTTGACCTAAAGGCAGTCTTTTGGATGTCACCTTCCTTAACCAAAATTTGGTGATATCCCGACCTCAAGTCTATCTTGGAGAAGACTGTTGCTCCATGAAGCTGATCCAACAGGTCGTCTATTCTTGGCAGTGGATACTTGTTCTTGATAGTCAGTTTGTTCAACTGCCTGTAGTCAATACATAGCCGAGAGCTGNCATCCTTCTTCTTGACCAACAACACAGGGGCTCCCCAAGGTGAGGCACTTGGCCGGATGAATCTCTTCTCCAGCAACTCCTCTATTTGCTTCTTCAGTTCGGCCAACTCTGCTGGAGCCATTCTGTACGGTGCAATGGATACCGGGCCAGCTCCTGAGATCAAGTCAATGGAGAATTCAACCTCTCTTTGTGGAGGTAGGCCTGGCACTTCTTCTGGAAAAACGTCCATAAATTCCTCAATAACCGGACGGCTTCCAACAGGGCGGTTTGTTTCACTTGCATCCATATACGTCAAGATGAGGAAACTCATTGCACCTTCAATCAAGTCCTCTCTCATCTGACCGAGCGTCAAAGTCAGCTTCTCTTCTTCTCTTGGGAAAATCAACTTCTTCTTCCCACNGTCAATAAGGATGTGATTGGAGGTTAACCAATCCATTCCTAGAATTACCTCTAAGTCTTGAAGAGGCAAACATATGAGGTTCACCTTAAACTTGTACCCTTCTACCTTAATAGGACATTTTACACATACAGTGGATGTCCTAACCTCACCAGCTGCTGGGGTTGACACCACCAAGTC
>NC_028357.1:44758976-44786237 GCF_000741045.1 Vigna radiata var. radiata
CCACCAGGGCAGGGAACTTCTGGATGCAATGACTGGCAATGACTGGCTTCAAGTCTTCTCTCAGTCCATTCTCAAATTTCCTGCACTGCCATTCTTCACTCATCCTCATTGTATAGAACCTCATGAGTTGCTTAAATCTGTTAGCATACTCAGAGACCGTCATTCCTCCTTGAATCAGTTGGAGGAATTCCACTTCCTTGGCGAACCGGACGCTGTTCGGGAAGTATTCTTCATAGAACTTACTCTTGAATATCTCCCAAGTGATAGGGAGATGTTCATCCTCCAGTAGCATCTTGGTACTACTCCACCAATGACCGGCTTCTCCAGTCAACAGATACTCGGTGAACGCCAAACGGTTTTCATCCCCACACCTCTTGGCGTCATAAATCCTCTCCATGTCACGAAGCCAGTGATCGGCCTCGTCAGCACTGCATCTTCCATCGAACTTTGCCGGACGGTGCTGGAGAAAACTCTCCAGACTCCATTCAGTCTGGTTGCTTGATGGGGAACCGAACGGTCTGCCAGACTGCATTCCGTTCGTCAATAAATCTGCAATCTGCCTCTGGGTTGCTTCTGCTGAGGCTCTGGCTGCTTCAGAGTGCTGCATGGCCAATGCGTTCTGTTGGGCAAGGTTGGCATTCTGCTGCACCAGGTTGGCGTTCTGTTGTTGAAGTGCAGNTAGGATAGACTCCAACATGTTATTCTCGCCGGACGTATCCCTAATCACAGGTTGATGGGGTGGTCTTGGAGCCATTTTCTGCTTTCAACAGAAAGAAAGATCCATTAGTCCACCAGGATCAGAATATTCCGATCGGATAAGTGAGTATACAGCATAAATATGGTATACTCATAACCTACAGGTATTCTAAGGAAGAAACTGCTCTGATACCATTAATGTAACATCCCAATAAATATAACTCAAAGCTATAATTTTATTTCTTGGGAGTCAACATGAATCATAAAGAGAGAACAGTAGAGAGTAGGTATAGAAGTATGAAAGATACTTAAAATTTTAAAACTGAACAATTGAAAAGTAGATTACAATGTTTACAAAAATGACCGAACGGTCAGGAATACGGTGGTTCCTACACGGAACTTCCCCGAAATATAAAACACAGGGAACCACTACACTAAAGACCGGACGATCATACAAGACTCTCGGGTACGGCCTCCACTGCGTCTTCCCGTGTATCCTCCAAAGCTGCCTCCAAAGTAACTTCTAAGTTATCCTCTGCTCACACCCGAAAAGGGTGATCATTGCAATAAAAAGAATGACCGAACGGTCGGTAACGTGGACAAAGATAAAACAAATAAGGGTAAGCTTATGTAAATTTAATTAATGACTTCAACATACATGTAAACAATTAAACAAAACCAAATCAACATGTTATGCTCTCAAGTACTACGCATGCATACTAAGTTCATCAATGTGTATCCGACAACGACGACACTGTCCGGACGTATGAACATGTAGCTCGGTCGTCCCTAGCACCCGGTGTGGTGTAGTAACTGTCTCTCTGATCAGCTGCCACCCGAGGTTAGCCCTCAAACGGTTATCTACTCANATAACNGCGGACCTCCTGCCATTCCCACGCATGAGTGACCTNTCTCTACNTGAGAAAGCGTCCTCACGGAATATCAGGANCAAGGACAACACCTGAGTCATTCCCACATTCATACTTTACCAATCAATACCAACTCATGAGTCATTCCGCCAGTGGAATTCTCTTACTTAGTCAAATTCAATCAGTATTCATCATCACTTCCACACTGTTAGGGTGTTGAAAGGAGTACCAAATACCCAACACCGAATTACAACCAATCATGGCCGAACGGTTTGAATCAAAAGGGGAAGCTGAGTCTCAAGAATTCAAGCAAGTGACCGGACAGTCATAGTATAGGTATAACTGAGTAACAGAAAGTACTAAATGATTGATAAGATAGTCTTAACAAAGAATGAGACTATGACTCAGAGATTTACGATAATGGATAGTCATTCGAACGGTTTGGCAAGAATATCATACAATAGTCATTAACATGGTCAAAGGGTTGGTCTATAACCAAACACTTATCAGACCGGACGGATCAATAAAGAAGAAATTCTTTTGAAAGAGTGAAAGGACATCATTCAATTTAAACCGAACGTTTCAATAAATAGAGTCTCACTAGACCATTCAGTCATTAAGTGACCGGACGGTTTCAAAAGGAATGTCAGGTTGTAAGTTTCAAATATTAAGTGTCATCCTAAGGCTGAACACTTGTAAGACCGAACGCTTGGTTTATGACCAGCATTCTTAAATAGCTATCAAAGGAACCCTTAAAGGAAACCAATTTAGTTTTAGTGACTATACTAGCTATCGTAGTTGACCGAACGGAACAGGGAAGACCGAACGGTCCTAATGACATTCGATCTCAGATTCACCCTTTTCTCTCAGTTTCATACATACTCTTATCAGTACAGAATTCATAGTTCATACTTGTCATACAACTCATACCACAACATACCATNTTCAAATCATAAGAAATCAAGCAACATACTTTAGATATCAAACATGCATTAAATCAGGCATACTTTCAACCATACAGAAAATCATAAATTAAACTTTATAAGCTTCCCTTACCTCTAATTCCAGCTAAGTCTTGAAAAGCAAGTTGACAAGAACTATTCTTCTAAGTTTCCAAGGACAGGTACAAACTTGAAAACTGGACGGTTTAAGTGAAGGAGGAGACCACCAGGAGTCTTCAGGCGTGATCTGAAGGGTGATCGGATCAGTAATTGAGTTAGAATTTTAGAGAGAAGGTAAGGAGTTTTAGAGAGAAGGAGGAGAGTTTGAGATTCTCAGAAAGTTGGGTTTGAGGAAGAAGATGNAGTCTGCATGCAAAAGTGGCGTCAGTTCTTCACTCTTACCTTATATACCGCCTCCAGTCCGAACGGTCGGCCAACTCCAAAGTGACACCTGACTTCCACTTGCTGGGGTTCACTGCTCTGCCGCTGCTGCACGGATCACGAGAGGAGGGAATTAAAAGGTTTGACAGGGTTTGTCTCCCACTCACCAGGGGAGAACCAGACGGCTAACACATGTATTCCACTTAAGTGGGGTATTAAATGGGGTGTGATAATAAGTGTTAATGATTTAACTGATATAAGAATCATTCAAATAATATAATATAGAAGAACATATTTTTATAAAATGTTTTTTTACTTTAATTTTTAATTAAAATAAATAGGTTGATAGGTCACTTTATCTCATCTTATATCTAACTTACCAGTTTGACCAGCTAAGCAGAGATTGCCAAAGTGGATTAGCATATTAAAAACTGTAACCTAGTCAAAATCCACTTTATCACCCTAGTTACTCTTAGTGAGCTTTTATTTTTAAAGTAAATTAGACGTCTGTTTTCTTTTCAAGTGTATAATTAATAATGTATTTGTTTGTTCTTAACATTTGATACACATTTTTTTTATAAAATATATATGATGCAATGTTTTTAGAATAATTAAAAAAATAGTATAGGATTGAAAAAGAAAATCATATATAATTGTTAGAAGTAAATTTTAAATCTAACTCAATCCTATAAAAACTAGTTTATAAAGTGAAGTTTACATTCATTTATATACTATAAATTAATTTTATCTCTTACCGACGTGAGAGTTCAATTATAGTGTTATTTTTAGTATTATATATTAGTGTGAGAAAAGATGTATGAGAAAATGAGAGAGGACTTAAAAGTGTATGATGTTTGCGATGGAATGATACCAAAAAAAGAGTGAAAAGTGACAAGTTTGGGAGGCGTGATTATCCTTTATTTGTTGTAAGCAGGGATGGAAAGTAATTTAGGGGTAGATGGTGAAAGTGATTAGAAAAGAAACCGACGTCGTTTGATCTGATCCCAAACAGAGGAATGGAAAGCTGTAAAGCATATTTATTTTGTATGTATATGATTTGCATTGTTAAGGTGCTTTCAAGCTTTTTGAGTAAGGTTTGACTCCTTTATCATCTTTAGGTCCATTCTATACCGTGCTATGATTGTCCACAACTCCATTCCAATTCACACATCATATCAAATTTGAACATTTGCACGTCTTAAACTCCCTTATCTACTTAGATGCAACTAATTCAATGCAGTGAAACTTTTCGATAAAGTTCTCAAACTACAGCCACCAACTTTGCCCTCCCATCATTTTCCACTTAAACCCTCCATTTTTCATACTTTCACCTAATACTTATACCAGGATACTTTTCTTTTAAATATAATTATACTCTAATTCCTGTGATTTCAATCTATAATTAATCAGCTCGGTTAACATTAATATTCACGTCACTTGTTTAAAATTACTATTATCATTAATAATGTATTAATTAAAGTTTCCTACGTGTCTATCGACAACTGATGAAATATAAAACTTATTAAGTAATGGGAAAAACATATTGTTGATAATTTATAAAATATTAATATTGTTAAGATAATTTTTTTTTAATACGATGAGAGTTTTAAAATATTAAAACTTAAATTATAACTATTATTTAATAAAATCAATCTTTCATAATTGAACTGGTAAGTGTTATCGAGTTAGTGTATATATTGATGATTTAAATAGCATGTACAAGGAAGAATAATCCATTCAAGACGAAAACATATTGGTCATACAAAGAGGAAAAGATACTGACTTACTCGATCGAAAAAAGTTATCTTTCGATAATCATTCTTACAGTTTTGAATCTTAAAAATAATAATATATTTAAATGAATTGATTAATCCAGTTTTACGATTTTTAAGTCTTACTAAAAACTTATATATATATATATATATATATATATATATATATATATATATNATATATATATATATATATATATATATATATATATATTTATATTTATATTTATATTTATTTATTTATTGTCTTAATTAACTCGTTTAAATTTGTGGTGTGGGTTTAAAAATTAGATTACTGGATGCAGATTGTAGTAGCCTGAAGGTCCGACAACCTACCATTTCTATTGATTTTATTTTTTGTTAATTAAACCACTCATAAGTTTTAAATATAACGTAAATATATATTTAGTGTAAATATAAATGTGCATGTATATTTTTATAATCACAAAAATATTATTTTATTAATCTGTCTGAGTCTAAATTCTTTTTTGCAGAAATGTAGAATAAAATAGAAGGAAATTTTGAAATTCACAACGCTCCATAAAACTTCAGATTCAATATAGTAACATTAACTAATTTTTTCAAAGAAATCCAAGTCAGAGTATGTTGAATTCAATTTTGACTATAAAAAATATGATTATACACATTTAGAAATAGAAGATTCATTTATTCGTCTTGATAGGTTAGTGTGGCATATGGTTGACGCTTCAGTTTTACTTTTCTTTGCTTTGAAAGTGTGATCAATAATTTGTATAAACTATCGTTTCTAAATGAGATTTGGTTTGATTAATGTTAATTTATGTAAAAAATCACAGTGAATAAATGAAACGAAAAAAATAATTTTATTTGAGGAATTTAAAAATATATAAATAAAATACTAAAATGAAGAAAAACAACCTGCATCCCAACGCAATTAACCTCTCTCTATAATTGAATAAATTTAAAAGTAGTTAACTGATAGAAAAAGGTTGAAAGTTAACGTAAAAAAGAATTAAAATTAGTTAATTCTTTTATAAAATGCAAATGATAATAAAAATTCATTTAGTGGGGAAAAAGTAAAATAAAGTTTCTAACTTATAAAATATTAAGTTTATACTGTGAGGATAATTGTTATTTTTATAATAAAAAATAAAAAATTTAATCCATGTAATCCATCCAGTATCACAAGATTGGGAAGGGAAGACATTCCAACTGTTTCCAAGTCAATCGATTGTGAGATGAAATTTCATTTCTTTTAGTGGTGGTATAATTTTAACTTCAACGCTTGGATTTTATATTTACCGAGAATGAGAATAATTATGACTGGTCCGTTATAGATAAGAATGATCATAAAAGAAGTTTTGTATGTATATTAAAAAGATATAAAAAAAAAAACAAGGAGAATTAAATAAGAAAAACGTGGAAATAAGAATTAATGTGATAGAGTTAAAAAATAAACGGTAGTATTAAGAAAGGTAATGTAAAGAATGTTAGATGAAAAGTGGATTGTAATTAAGAGAGTATAGAAAAACAAGAGGAAGCGTTGAAGGAAAGTGACATACGTGGATGGTGATTTAAAAAATGTAATTAGTGGGATTCGGTTTGGATTTATAGATGAAACATTGTGAGGGAATTTGTTTGTTTGGCTTGTTGGTATGTTATTGGTTGAGAGTTTAGCTAGAATAATAATGTTAGTGCGAGGTGAGTAAGTGAAGATTAAAATGAAATAATAAAAGTTATACATAAAATAATGAAGTGATAGTATCCCTGTTGTGAATGTTGTCCTTGGCGTGTACGTTGGGTGGTGGAAGCTGACGATTCACGAAATGGGACCCAAACTTGGAACATCGTCTCTCAATCATCTCTTTTCTTTCTTTTTTAAATTCTCCGGATTTGCAACAGTTATTATTTATCCTTTAGGCACTAGGTTTTGGAAAATAATGGGTAGATGATGATTAAAATAGCAAGTATCGGTTTGAAAATGGTGGAAACTGTAGGTATACATGATCCACAAATGAGAAGGGAAACATTAGTTTAAAGGTGTGCGTAACGAATGGGAAACCTAATACAAAATATGTGGCAGGCAAATCATATACATATTCTTCTATTTTTTCTTCTAACCATTTTCTTCTCAACGACCTTTCACCATCACGCTCATTACTTTTTGCACTATTATCATTCCATCTAATTCCATTCTATTTTCCTATTTTAATTTACAACTAATTATTACTAAACCATAACACCTTCTACACTCAATATCTCATCACCATCCATGCGTCTGCAACAAGTATTCATTAATTAATTCAATAATGGATTCTTTTAATGTTTAACTTCCACATTGCTCGCTTATTTTACGTTATTTTTAGATTTACAACATATATCCAAATGCACCATAAGTTGATATGGCTAGATATTTATTGAAATAGACAGCTAACCTTAAGTGTAGTCCATATTAAAAAATAAAAATAATAATTCTACAATCTGATGTAATACCACTCTCCTGTGTCGAATATATACTTTTACAAATAAAATAAAAATAAAAAGAGAATGATGCGTTACATATTATAATGTATCGAGTATTTAGTGCTTCATGATTCTTGTATCAAAATAATTCATGTAATGCAAAACACGTCTCTCGTGATCTAATAAAAAATTATTTAGTTCATTAATACTAAAAACTAAAACAATATAAATCTGCTCCTAGATTCGCAACGAATACGAGTGATGTTTATGTGTTACTTATCTCATTCATCGACAAATCTCAAGCTCGGTTCACATTTTATTTTAAAAACTCTAAAGTCCAATATGATGTAATGTTTCGATCACATTCATATTTTATATAAACAACATATAAACTTCTCAATTCAAGTATTTTGCTATAAATATCATTAAAATGTTTATATTTGATCCAATGTCTCTTTATAAGAATTTAACATACTTAATATATATAATTTTATATGGGACACGGAATAAACAATTACAAAGTCACGTTTTTGTTTTCTATCATTGACTTTTAATTTGGGTACATTCTTGAAGTAAGCATATAACGAGCATTCTAGAATTGCACTAAATCAATTTCTTTTTAGTTTACTTAATATAAATACTTTTATAAAGGTTCCCAAATTAATATATTTATAATAGCATTACGATTTAAAAATACAGTTAATATCAAGAGTTAGAAAGAAAATTCAAGTTCAATTTAAAAATTATTATACTTTTACAATTTATCAGAGTTTTGTTAAATATGTCAGTTCGATTTAATCCACTTTAACGAATTAAAAAGTTAAAAATGGGTTAATTCAATTTTTTTTAGTTGAATATTTGGATCCGACCTAGTCTATTCGTCCATCAAGTCTAACGAAATTTTTTTTTTTATCAAACCAGTTGGTGGTTTCCGGTAAGATTATAATGATACGTGTAATATATATATATATATATATATATATATATATATATATATATATATATATATATATTATGCTAATAAAATAGGAAATCATGTATAATATTGCAGTAATTATTTGAAGAATTGAGGTGATGATAGAGAGAAAATACAAATAAATAATTTAAAAAAAAAACACACACACAAATTTTGTAAATATTTCGAAGATAAAAATCTTAAAAAATAATAGAAATTAGATGCAAACTTTGTAATTTTTCAAATAGAAAAAGTAATACACATTTGTTTTTTAAATACAATTGAAATAATTAGAAGGAAAAGAAAAATTGTAAATATTTTACCGAATAAAATAAAATATTTTAAATTTAAAAATTGTTTTTAACCCAATAGGACCTTTATGTGTATTCCTTTTTAAAGGATAATCTATTGAAAGAAATTCTGGCACACGAATTTATTTTCGAGTGTCTGTACGAGGCGATTTAAAGACGAAAATAAAAGTATATTTACTAGATGATGATAATAATAATAATAATATATTAACAAAAAAGTAATTTTATATTATAATTTATTATAACACGTCTTTTATTTTTATCATGTCACTTAAAAAAAAACTATAAATTTTTATTTCAAATTCACTTATTTTTACCTTCAAAATTTATAAAAAAAAATACAAATTTTATATTCAAATTTACTCAAATCTATTAATCTCTCTCCCTTAATTTCATAAAAAGAAAAAAACGCACCCTTGGTCTTTTAAAAGTTAAAGACAGCGATGAATCTGTAAAGATGATTAAATTGTTTTAAGAAATATTAAATAACGATATTGGAGTATTGATGTGAGGAGGACCCTTTCTTTTATTATTTTTGTTTGTTTGTAAGTCAGCAGCTTTTTGAAAAAATGAAACCGTTTCCACCTTCTTTCTACCCACTTCATATTTTATTTCAGAAATGCCATATGTTCACGCTCCATCAGATCCTTTGAACCACTTTTCTTGTAAAACCAATCCAAACCATTGATTGGTTAGTACGTAATAATTTGAGAGAACTACAGTGAGTCTCCTCTTCTTTTATTCTATAATCCAACGGCTTAAACAGAATTATGATCAGAGTACGGTAGAGTCGAGCACATATGATTTGTCTCAAACTCATCAGGTGCTATACACAGTAACCTTACCGTATATCGGGGGCCGATCTTAATCCGTATGATGTCAGATGGTCCTATGTTGCATTACATTAATATTTTCCGAAAATAACAGTATATTATGCATAAATAATATGGTATCGTACCCACCCTTGGCATCCCATTTAATTTGTTCAGTTAAAAAAATAATAAAAAAAATAGTTAGATAAACATCTAATCCCAAGAGATTAAGTATGGAAAATGATGGAATCCCCTTTTTGATATTATTAATATTATTCTTGGACGTTAAATTCTTAATTGTGAAAGAGCTAATGAGAAGGTTCCGAAGTCGGAATCTGCATGTCCGGTTGGAATTAGAAATCCGATATTGGAGTTAAAATAGGAGGCATTTTTCTTTTTGTTGATTTGTAAAGATTATAAATAAAGTTTAGCAGATTCCAATGAGCAATATGGTGAATATCGTGAATGATGCAAGCATAATATGTAGGTTATTTTAAGTGATAGCGAAGTTGTGGAAGAGAAGGGGAAAATTGTGGGTGTATCCCTCGATCTTATCGGCAACCGATAGACGCACTTAAAAGAATTAAAAACACTGTTGATCTTGCAGCTTTTTCAGCTACTTTATTTGTAACATTAGAATAATATGAATATGCAGAAGGGAATTGAAATTGGTTTGATTATTATTTTCCTTTATTTGCGTGTTTGTTTGTTTCGAAACATGGAAGGGGATCATATTCGTCTCCTCTGCACAAATTGAAATTGACATGACCAGTTCATCCAGAGTGCGCATTCCTTGCCATCATAAATAAATCATAATCCTATCCTCTACAACCCAAAAATAATATAAAATAAATAAAAGAGGGAAACTCAGAAAACGTGACCCCACACACCCCACGTGGGTCCCACTGCTCCTTCCTACTCACCAAAAAATGACGACACTAATCAAAAACCTTTCTCGGCTCTCTATAAATACTTTCCATCCCACCATCCACCTCCCAACCCAATCTTTCTTCTCTTTTCCTTTCCCGCAATAATTCTTCTTCTTCTTCTTCTCACTCTACTCTACTCTGTTTTCTAGAAACATGGCTGCATACAGAGAACCCATGAACGTTGGTGACAGAGCCCCGGTTTCTCCGCAGCAACCGCACTCGCCGTGGCATTCTCCGGTTCCCTACCTATTTGGGGGGCTAGCGGCGATGCTGGGTCTCATAGCCTTCGCTCTGTTGATCCTTGCATGCTCCTACTGGAAGCTCTCCGGGTACCTTGAAGGGAACGGGGAAACAGAACGGGACCTGGAAGCTGGCGAGGGAAAAGCGGAACAAGACCAGAAACCTCAGAGACCGTACGAGGAGAAGATCCTGGTGATCATGGCCGGCCAAGAGAAACCGACATTCTTGGCCACTCCGAGCGTCTCTTCTTCTTCAAGCTGCGGCACTAGCAGGTCCTCTTCCTTCGGCGACAACACAAGCACCTGCACCTGCGAAGAGACGCGAAAATCGCTGGAAGTGGCACAGTCCGTCAAAGAGGGAAGTACAGAGAGCGGGACCACCGAAACCTCGACGGATCAGAACCCTTGATCGATCCAAACGTGTGCTCATGTTGGGGGGTTTTTGTTTGGTATCCGAGATTGCTTTCGTGCTAAAAGCAAAGCTCTTGACACCTCTGAATTTTGGGTGCCTCTCTGGGTAGTTAGGTTGCATGTTCAACAATTGGCAGTGAATGGCAACATAGGGATTCCGGTTCTCTTCTCCTTTTCTTTTTCTCCTCTGTACATTATTTCGGGAATGTAAATTCTTTGAGGTGGAACTAGAATGGATTCTCTTGTTGTTTCAGAAATTCTGTTTTTGGATTTCGTTTTCTCCCATTGAGATTATTATATCGGTGAATTGTGATCGCTTGTTAGCCCCTGGAACAAAACAGAAGGGGACAAAACCAACAAAAAGATAAAACGAGGCAGAGAGAATTTGAGAGAGTTTAACAGATGTCTTGTTTTTGTTATTTGATTGATTGTAAGACGTGAAGAGGTGGGAAATGTCTTCTTCCTGTATTGTGAAGAAGGAAAGTGTGACGTGTCTGATGCGGCGAGAAGAAGTTGTGAAATGCAGTGGCGGCACTGTTCCTCGAGGAACTAACTTTAACTTCAGTTTCATTCATTTATTACTCTTCATTTTGGGTTATTCTTTTCGCGACATGCATTACTCAGAAGTTAAAGATTAAAACGGTTCCTGGAAATGCTCAAACCGCAGCTGTTTTGAACTCTTGCACTATTATTCTATGGTCTATAGAATGATGGTTTTGTTGTTAAAACATTTTTCATAACTTACCCCTTGCTGCATCTGGACCGGTTTTATTACTTTCTAGAATTCTTCAGTTTTATAATTTTTATACTATTTTCTTATTAATTTTATAGACTTTTTTTGTTGTCGTGAGGTGTGGAATAACCTTTTTATTGGGTCCTTTAATTGATTGATATTCTTTCCCGGCATTGAATTGAAGCAGTGGGGTAAGGGTGACGGTAGTGTGGGTTTAATGCATGTCGATGCTGTGTCTGCAAAAATCACGATAAACACTAAACACAATAGTTGGTATTGGTACTTGCAAAGGTATATCAAGCGATATTATAGTACACCAGTTTTTTTTTTTTTTTTTCCTCTTATTACTTTTTCAAATTGAGTTGTACGGTACTGTTTTCCTTTATTGTTTTGAGAAATTAGACAATGATACATATAAATTTTTTATATGTATCTCACTATTTTTTCTAACTTTTTTATTTTTTATTTCTAATATACATTAAATATAAATATAAATGTGTATCACCTATCATTAATTTTGTTCCCTTCCTTTCTTTACCTAAAAATGTATACATTTTAGCCTTTTTCTATCTATAGATAAATAATAGATTAAAAAAATTATGTGTACTATTTTATCGATTATGTATATTATTTTATTAAAATGAACCAATCACAAAATTTACATATATTATTTTATTAAAACGAACCAATCACAAAATTTATATATATATATAGAGATGTGCATTTGATTATGATGGCCTAAACCGGTGGTTATATAATTTGAATGGGGCACGAAACATTTAATCATGTATATGGGGACTTTATACACCGACAGAAGAAATGAATTTAATGGCACTATTAAAGAGACAATTGTACAGGAATATCACACCAAATAACGAACAATTATATAATTCACTCACTTTCAAACAATCTTACTACATATTTACTCCTTTTACCTCATACAATCATTTTTCAATAAAAGAAATTACTCTGCGGTAATGTTAATGGTGTTTGTGTATTTAAAAGTGATATTAGTTGTTATATTCATATAGGGAAACCACAAATGCCTGGCCTCAAAAAAGTTAATGGTAAAGTGTGGAGAGAAAATATAAAATAGAGACATAATCCTTTAATTCTTGTAATTTTTCTACCAAAACAAAAAGAAAAATAGAGGAATCTTTGTACAATAATGCGGAATAGGTGAGATTGAGTTCACTGTGTCCTTAAGCAATTATAATAGTTGCCAACTGTACGTGGGAAATTTTCTGGCCTTGCTTTCGTTAAAGTAACACCATGCATAAAGATAATGTTTTATTTATTTGGGTTAATTATATTATTAGATAGCCTCGAAAAGAAAATAGATAAAAAGATGATGACAACGGTTCCATTGTTGTTTGACTTGAGCTCATAAAACTTTTTTTACATGGAAAATGCGTCCTCCAATTGCATAGTGTAGCGCACCATACCTTTTATAGGGTAGACCTTGATGTACTCCTTCACCAATAATCTTCAAGCTCCGCTTAATGCTTAATTATTTCTAATACTTATACGCCTAAGCCTAACTATTGAAAGCGTAACAAAATTAAACCCCCTTTAAACTTCTCCCATTCTTTACACTGCCGCAATAACTCTACGAAATCGAAATTTAAACCAATACCAATATGAAGCAAAAAAGATACCCAAAACTTGCTTCCGTGTAGTATTAAAATAGGTTCCACAATAAGAAAACGAACAAGCACACATAAAACAAAATGCTTTATATAGTCGACAAATGAATGCTGGTGCCATATTCTGGTAACTGTTTTGCTCTAAAAATAGGATTTAGGGAAAGTGATGGTGCCTCTTAAAAAAAAATAATAAAAAAAAAACCAATCTTGAAATTAACAATTATACCCGACTCCAAGAAATTCACTGTCACATTTTCCCCCCTTTACAACTTACGAAATTAAGAAAATTCACCTTCAATTCAAAACCATGAGGTTAAATAGTGCCCTTTTTACAGGATATGATCAAATTATTTCATGGGCTCCACTTTTACCTTCAAATTAATACGTCCCACACTACATCATTGGATTAATTTTGGCTGCCTCTGTTTGCCTTATGTATAAAGAATATATATATATATATTTATAATGATTTCAGTCGTTGAACTTCAGTTGAGAGATAGAGAGTCAGCTTTTTAGTTTGAAGTGGTGTTCCAAAAACTAGTTAATTATCTTTTATCTGTATATATAAAGTTGCCATTTTAAGAATTGGGATGAAAGAAGCAAAACTTTACAAGAGGAAGTAACTAGTATCTATATTTAGTGATAACAACAAGGGGAAGTTAAGGTGATTAATATGGTCCTATGCGGCTAGCTGGTGTTAGCTTGTATGGGCATGAAATCACATAACGCTCGTTGATGTTTTTGTTGTTGTTAAGGCTTCATTGATGACACTGATGCCACGAAATTGTCTGTTAACAAATCTTTGCTTTGTTACAGATATGCCCATATATATGGTATGAATGAAAAGAAAACAAAAGAAAGAAAACGAAAATCCAACCATACCTTATTGCTATGTATAGAGCGTGAAGGTCATGGAGGGTAAAATTTAGTAAGACAGCTATCTTGATATGATTATCATATGCAGAAGCAACCCTTTTCAGCTTTCCTTATCTATAATGATGTCGTCATGTAACTATTTATTTCATTCACTCGTGATTCCATTATCCATATTTATTCATAGTCGTAGATGTAATTGAGCGTGATGATTAAGATCATTCACCAATGTTGGTGAATATATGATTGGTCAATCTATATTTATGATGGTGGCACCAAGTTCTTCCCACAATAGCAAAATGTGACTAGAGAAACTATATTTGCATACGCCTGAACAGCACAAAGCAAAATGGCATAATAGTAAACTGCAATAGGGTGAGCAGCCACCCACCTATTTGTTGCTATTAATCATGGCGTGTCTCATCCTCATGGGGTACCCAACGTCAAATTAATTAATTAATTAATTAATTAATCTCTCTTATTCGATTTTATTAATCTTTGACGATGATGGTGAATAATTGAAGTGATTACATCAAGGTTCAAATATATTATAATGAAAGAAATCACTTGGTTATGATGTGTGGAGATTTCTGTGGGTGACGGTTCTGTTGTAAAGAGAAAGTTGTGGATTGAAGGTACCAATAATTCCGCTTCGCCAATTCATTCGCTACTTACGTCAAATCAAAACATTCCCAACTATAAACTATCATTGTGATCACAGATAATCAATCCAACATAATCTATAACAGTTATACCCTCATTTTTATTTCTTACTTATATAACTTATAGTATTTATGTACAGATATGATAACATTAAGATGTTATGCTAATTTATTGATGAAATACTTTTTTTACTTTATGAAATATCATTAAAAAAATTGTAGTTGAGTTCTTTTTACATTATTTCTAATTAATTATTTAAATATATTTAACTTCAAATTTTGCATGAATTTTTTATATTATTTCCAAATTCATCAATTAATTATTTCATAATTAATTAGTCATATTTCAATTTAATTAAAATCCATTCTTTGTTAAAATAAAATTAAAGATACTGTTTGTGATTCATTTTATTATTTATTTATTCTTAATCATATCAGTTAAATCTATTACAATTTTTTATTTATTTATTATTCTCTCAATACAAATAATCTCATATTTGTACTTTTCTTTTTTTTTTCCCGTCCAGTCCAAACGGTCACATGCTTAAAAAAATATTCTATTATAATTATTGCTGTTATTTACTTTGGCGTAAATTTCATCTTTAATTTTTTTTTTTAATTTATTAGTTCATAATTTTAATCTAAATCGCATTTCAATCATATATTTTTTTTTCTTGACTTTTTATGTTTTTTAAGTTGTCAAATTTTATGTTTTTGTTTTATTAATTTTCTATTCACTTTTATCTACCTCACTCTTTATTAATACCTGTGATCCATCTTTCACTTTCTTTTTCAAAAAGCTATTTAGGCTGAAATATTACTTTGTTAGTTATACTTATTGTGTTTATTCAAAGTTTTTTTGTTGTGTTTAATAAAATCTTAACTTTCTCAATTTGATTTTTTTAATTTTATAAAAATTGTTCCCATGTAAAAGAAGCACCATATCACATGGTAGTTTAGTTTCATGTATCACTAACAGTGTCACATGTCAATTCAGTATTAGTGTCATGTGTCAATATCTTATATTTATTTAGTTTAAATTTTTGTTACTTTTGCTTAATTTAGTCTTAATTCTGTTTCAAAATGAAACAATTTTATCCTTTTTTAAACCAAATTTAATTTTTATATAAATTTTATATTGAAATTTTTATTAAAATTCATATTTTTATTAAATATTTTTTTGATTATTTTTAAACAACTCTAATTATATTATTATAACATAATTATTATATTTATGTTTGATTTTACTGCATGTCCAAAATAGGTTTAGAGTTAGTTTATAAATAATGAAGAAATTTCCTTCTAATTTTAAATTAACTCTAACCATATTTTCTTAACAAAGTCTAAACCTATTTTGTTAACCCTAATAATTATATTATAATAATATAGTTAGAGTCTTTTTAAAAATAATCAAAGAAATATTTAATAAAAAGGATAATGATATTTAGACAATATTTTTTTGACAACATTTGAACATTGATTACGTGTTAATCTGTGATTGGTCCTAAATTACTATAATAATGTTTATGATTATTATTATTGATTGTGGGGTAATTTAGGACCAATCACAGATTGACACATAATCAATGTTCAAATGTTGTCAAAAAAATATTGTCTAAATATCATTATCCTAATAAAAATGTATGTTTTAATAAAAATTCATTATAACATTTATATAAAAATTGAATTTGATTTTAAATGGGAGAAAAAAAAATTGCTCAATTTTGAAAAAACACAAAAACTGAATTAAATATATAACACAATATTGACTTGATACTTGAAACTAACACAAGACACTAATACTACACATAACACGATATTGATTTGATAGTGAACAATTTTTTAGTTAAAAAACATTAAGAAAAAAAAAGATATGAATTGATGTGTGACCTACGTTGTTTACCATATATTGTTTACTTGCAATTAGCATTGCAATGAAAAAAAAAAAAAAAAACCACTTTGAAATAAGGTTGAAAATGTAGAGTTGTGGCTAAGTTTACTCATAAATTGTATTTGAAACCAAATTTCAATTTTAGAAAATCGATACTACATAAGCAAAACATTTATACCTAGGACATGTGTTAAAAATGGTTGGCTGAAATTCGAAATGTCAGTTTAGTTTTAAGCTATAAACCAGTGTTCTTGATCCACTATATCTTTGTTCTTGACAAAGTATTTCAGCCCATTCTGATGGCTGAACCCAAATGTGCCAATTTTTAAAAAAGTTTGTATTTTCCACTTTTACTTCACGTACCCCATGATTACTACTTGCACTTTTATCGTATCAGTAAAAAAATAAAATATTTTCATGCTGCACGTATATTTTCTGAAACATAGTGGAAAATTGATTTAAAAAAAAAAACAAAAAAAAAACTCATTATTTGAAGGTATCTCATGTTCTTGAATGTTTCCTGTGAAAATCTTGTTTCACAATGCATGTCATATGTATGGAAATTTTATTCCAAAAACATTATTCTAGAGAACTCATTCCAAAAAATGTTTCATATGTTTAAGAAAATTTGTTCCAAAACGAAATTATGGAAAGTTTGTGATGGAAGATTTCTTAAACAGGTGATCTGAAAAGGATGAAATGGTCATTTTAAAATATTTGGGACGCAGGAAGCGAAAGCCTTTATTTATTTTTTGTTCTGTCTTTAGAATGGTCCAGGTAAGACAAAATGGGTTTTGATATTTGGTCATAAATAAAAAAGTAAGCATTAGAAATCAGTTAAGAAAAATAGTTGAGATTAAATTAATCCAATTAAATGCAAAATGATACAAATGCAAGCATATGAATTTGATTGTCATTTAGTAATTCAGATGCATCAGAGAAGTTGACTAATATTCAAGATCACTCACAACTTACAATTCCTCCAATTGGCATCCTAATACGACTCTGCTTTTTCTCCACGACTTTAACAAACTTCAAACCAAATATCAGAGTTTATACCTTCGTATGTGTAGATATTTCAATTCAACATCATCCATTACGTGTTGCCAAAATTGGGTTGTAAAATCTTGGTGGCAGGACTGTAGCTTCTATTTATGAGGTTATACTAAGGTAACAAAAATTGGATGCATGAATAACTTTGAATTCAGCAGTTGTAGAGAATAACACAGTTGAGTCTGACCAATTGGAGGACAGCGGCTAAAGAAGGAATCTAAAGGGCATATTATCTCATGTTACAATTAGTCAAATACATATATATTTATTTATCTATGATTTTAAGCTGTGCCCTTCCAACCCCTTTGTTATAATTGTTTAACCAAACTTAAAGTCAAATCTTGGGTTAGCCGGCCAAAGTCGTTCGGCCGGCAGTAAATGCAAATGCACGTGCGATTTGAGTGGACCGAAACCACTGTTCTATACTTTAAAAGACAAAAAGTTCATTGGACACAAGTTCCTTAACTTGTTCACCATTTCTTTCCATCACATTGTTTCGATTATGGGATCCTCATTCAGTTGCTGTGGCTCAGAGAAGGTCGAAGAAGTGTATGTAACAACATTTACTGTTTTCTGATTTTCATTGTTAATAATTTCAATTAATTATTAGCTGTCCTAGTGGCTATTGGTATGACCATCAATCTTACTGATTAGCCTTGTAATTTTTCATAGGCCAACATCATTTGGCGTGGTTAACAATTCATGGAGAATATTCACGTACAAGGAGCTGCATGCGGCTACCAACGGATTCAGTGATGATAACAAGCTTGGAGAAGGTGGTTTTGGAAGCGTGTACTGGGGAAGAACCAGTGATGGTCTTCAGGTAAAAATATAAATATCAGCCATAGTGCAAAATTCAGTTTGAATTAATGTCTAATGATATGATGGCAGATAGCGGTAAAGAAACTGAAAGCAATGAACTCGAAGGCAGAGATGGAATTTGCTGTAGAAGTTGAAGTTCTCGGGAGGGTTAGGCACAAAAACTTGCTGGGTCTCAGGGGCTATTGTGTTGGGGATGATCAACGCCTCATAGTTTACGATTACATGCCAAATCTCAGCCTCTTATCTCATCTCCATGGCCAGTTTGCTGTTGAAGTGCAACTCAACTGGCAAAGGAGAATGAACATTGCAATAGGCTCTGCAGAAGGGCTTCTGTAAGTTTCAGGCACACCCATTCAACAATAACATATTTTGGAGATATTTAACCTGAAAATGTTTGAAATTGTAAAATTTGATGTTGATGGTAGGTACTTGCACAGTGAGGTGACACCACACATCATACACAGGGATGTCAAAGCAAGTAACGTGCTTCTGAATTCAGAGTTTGAGCCTCTAGTTGCGGATTTTGGGTTTGCAAAACTAATCCCAGAAGGAGTTAGCCATATGACTACACGTGTGAAGGGTACATTGGGATACTTGGCACCTGAATATGCCATGTGGGGGAAGGTTTCGGAAAGTTGTGATGTGTATAGCTTTGGAATTCTGCTGTTGGAACTTGTGAGTGGAAGAAAGCCCATAGAGAAGCTCCCTGGTGGGCTTAAGAGAACAATAACTGAGTGGGCCGAGCCTCTAATAAGCAAAGGAAAGTACAGGGAACTGGTTGATCCAAAACTGAGGGGAAACTTTGATGAAAACGAAGTTAAACAAGCAATCAATGTGGCTGCTCTTTGCGTGCAGAATGAGCCTGAAAAACGACCCAACATGAAGCGAGTGGTTAACCTTCTTAAAGGGCAAGAATCTGAAGAGAAGAAAGTGAGTGTGACGAGGATAGACAGTATCAAGTACACTGAAGAATTATTGGCACTTGATGATGAGCCCAGTGATGAAGAACTTGATGATGCAACTGCTAGTTATGGTGTTTTCAGTGCCATTGAAGTCCAAAACATGAAGGATCCATATAACCGTCCTCAATTCAAGAAAATCGGTTAAGCCCTTATATATATATATATATATATATATATATATATATATCTGTAATCAACTTGTTTTTCTTTTAAGCCTTTTTTATCTATCGCTAATTTCATCAACTTCTAAGTATCCAAATTTTACTAATGACCAATATAATCATTTCATCCTATTCTTTTAAGACAGATCTTCTTTTTATAAAACTTTTCCATCAATCCTATCATACACCGGAGAAGTGATTCATTGCCAGAGTCTTTTGAATTTTTACTACTACTTTACAATTAATTTAATTAATTTATAATTAATAATCTAGATTATATGTCAATTAAACAACTTCTAAATTCTAATTCCTAGATATTTTATTGTCGATCGAGTTGTTAAATACTTGTGAACCAAAGTTAATATCAAATTTTTAAATATCTTAAAATATTTAATATTTTTTTAAACAATTCATACTTTGACTAAAATAGTTAAGATACTAAATAATTATTTGATCAATCCATTCTTATTCTTTCAATTATAATATAGTTGTAAAATAATAAATATTTATTATGAGCACCATCAACTAAATATTAATTAATGTTAAGATCGAAATATCTCACTTAACATATACATATAAAAAAGTGTTAAGATATTTACAATTTTAAACATAAAATATTAGTTATAAATTAACTTTTCACTCAAAAACATTGAATTTACAAAAATATATATAATGACATATTAGTTATAAGTTAAATTTTCACTCAAATTCTTATATTCACATATGATCTCAGGAATTGAATAAACTTAAATCAATCATGACTCAATTATTCTCGAAGAACAATAATTAAATAATGCACAGTTGCAAATATTAGTATTTTCAGTATCATAATCTACTTACTCACTCAGAGAGTTAGTTCATATAATCTCTCTCATTTTTTTTAATTGTTTTTATCCATTTTACCCACCAAAACACTTTATCTTATTTCCATTATCACTCATCCTTCCAACCAAAGGTTTTGTGAAAAAATAAGTCCTCTTTCCTCTTTTTCAATAACTAGATATTATCATGTAATTACAATTAGTTTAAAAAGTATTTAAAGACATTAAAGTGAATTACATGAGAGGAATCTAAATGTCTTCAACCTTATTTTATAATTGATATACTATAATCAAATCAAGTAATCATAAAATATCATAAATTGTAAGACACGTTGCAAAATAAAAAAGATATATGTTCATATAGTTTGCAAAATTAAAAAGAAATTTTTTATGATATTGAATAATGATTTATTTTGTTATTCATAGGTGAAATGTAGAAGGACAAGAAGAGGAAAAAAAATAACAAGTGTTACTAGAGGTTTATAGCTGATAGATAGGGAATAGTGACAAACTGATGGAGAGAGTGGAACAGTTGATGTGTAAGAAAGCATCTCATGACCGCTTGGTCCCAACAATCGTTGAGCAGAGTTAAGACACAATTAATGTCACAACGACAACTGTTAAGCGATTAAGGTTTACATTAATGATCATTAAGAGGTAAATTAATTGGTTAGATTCTTATAAACTCTATAAATAAGGGTTTAATGTTGAGGTAAACTCACTTTTACTCATTATATACTAAAGGCCTACAGAGAAAAATTCTGACTTGAGAGAGATCACTTCCCTATACCAATCAGTCATTCAAAACAAAGAACAAGGAAGACCTTCGACAAAGACAAAAACTCTTCATATAATTATCTTCGTCCTATTTTAAAAAAAATAACAAGTAATCAACTTTGAAATTGTATTAATATCAATTTAATAGAAGAAACCATATTAAATTCTTTTAAATAAAATGTGAACTAAATTGGAAAAAAAGTTAAAAAATTACATTCTTATAAAATATAGAAACCAACCAAAATACTAATTAACCTAAAAGAAACTGTCTTTAGTAGGTCGGGATAAGGTAAACTTTATTGAATTTTATTTATGACAAAAAAAACAACGACTAAACTGTGGGAAACAACAAACGATCTTAAAATGTTTTAAATTTAGTTCAAACTTGTGTTAGAGTTTGTTCTTTGTTTAAACTAACAACTTATTCTTTCAATTAAGTTATTTTTTGTAGTACTTTGGAACCATAAACTCCACCAGAATTGTAACCAATGTCCTGATAATGTTAAATCAGAGTAACAATGATAACTGTTGAATTGTAGATGGATTTCTGAAATGAAGATATATTAACGAACTTGAACCGTATATTCTTTTGCTTTAAATTAAGGCATTCTTCATATGTTTCCAATTTTGTTTTGTTTTTTCCGAAAAAGTGAACCACATAGAGTTTAAGAGTAAGGTGAAACTATTGTTAAAGTTTCGACGTGTGGGGTTTGAAAGATGGGTTATCCATGTCTCGACGGTTCCATAATCCCAATCCCTTGCCTTCACAGCTCCAACGTTAGGTATGCCAATCCGTTGTCTAGTCTTACGCACCATTTTTGGATGCTAGCACAATTGCAAAATTTCTGTCATTTTAGCTTAGAATTTAAAGTTTTCTCAATTCAACAAAAGACGAACTTCGTTACAACTTTCATTTTGAGTCTCTGATCCAAACGTTTATTAGCACATTCATCAAATAACTAAGCAACAAATAATGCAATTTTATATGCCACATTTACTTTAAGGTTGTGTATATCGTGTGAAAGTATTAATTGATTCGTGTATAAAATAATGTGACTTCTACCATGTAAAGTACAGTTTTCTTTTTTGTTTTGGTAGCAACCCAAATGAGAGCCAGAATAGCACCACATGTTCCAGTTTTTTATGTTTTTTATACCTCTGAGTTGTAAAATCGGCATTATTATTTAACGAATCTTGAAGTGAAAGTCGCACATGCTTATTCAGAAGGGGGAAATTCTAGTTCAGAAAAAAAAGAAGAAGCAATAATTGGATGTGCAATGACCTTATCTTCCTTGGAAGGGAGAAAATTATAAAGGAATCCACTCTTTCATAGCAGACTGGAAGGGCCATCTGTTCTGAAAATTTCCATGTTACGAGAACCAACGATTATATTTTATTGCTACAATTCTACATAACAAGGTACTATAAAGCTCTCTGTAATGTTGTGCATGAAAAAAATAATGAAGGCTATGTGGCAACCTGAGTTTGATAGCGAAGTAGGGGAAACAGTTATAGGGAAATGTTGCCACTTCATTACTCAGAAAAGAGATGACAGTTGGTGTCCTCTCGAAGTTTCATTGATGTTGAAGTGATGAGTGAAGTTGTTTTTTAAGAGAGTGGGAAATAGGCACATAGTCTTTCACACCAAATGGAAGTAAAAAAGAAAGAAATATAAAATAAAAGAAGAAAAGGTACTTTGCTTACTAAAATTGAAGGGGAGCTTCATTTTTGGCTTCAATAGCAAGATAAATCAAATATGTGCCCACCACCTTTGCTTATACCCCAAAGCACCCAACTACTACAACACTTAATTGTCACCAGAGAGAGAAATACAGTTTAATCAGTTTTCCTATTGCCACTCTTAAAGGCTTTTCATGCTTCTCCAACAAGAATTCGACATGAGGTTGGCCGTTGGCCTCACACCCCTAACTGAATTTAATCATGCTCTTCCTTACACTACTTATTCTTAAGCTCACAATGCATTCATCTCTGTGTGACAAATAATTTCATTTCTCTGCAAACATTCACAACACTCACTGAACCTGTTATCCTATTTTCATTTCAAAATGGTACTTCCCTCCCCTGCCAAAATACTCATTGGCCTCTCCTTAGACCCAGAGGACAGCAAGGAGCTTCTCTCATGGGCAGTAAGAGTTCTGGCCAATCCAAATGATACCATTGTGGCTGTGCATGTTCTTGGTTAGTCACTATTTTTCTACCCAAATCACTTCACCTTTTATCAGTTATTACTTATTCTTGCATTATCAAGTTATCACGTCTTCAATGCTGTTTTCATGAAATTCACTACACTTAAGATTCTAACATGAATGATGGACGATTTGTTGATACATTCATTCATATTGTGAATGTTTAGTGCTGTAATAGCCAGCAAACCTTTTAAATTTCAGTTACTGCGGATAAGAAGAAGCGAGTCTCCGTCAGAAAAAGGCAATCGCAACTTAGACAAGCAAAAGCATATGTTATATCTGTGCTTGGAGAATTTGCACAGACCTGTTGGTCTAAGCAGGTAATTCACCAGGATCAAATATCCTATTTTAAATGTCACTCTATCTTTAAAATCGATCAATTTTTTAATGATCTTAAACAGCCATTAGAGTACAACATGTTCGTTAAGTCTAGAATCAAATGAATTATCATGAAAACATCATTATCAGGTTAATTTGGAGGCAAGGGTGGCACTCAACTCCACAGTTGGTGAAGGTTTAGTGGAGGAAACCAAGTCCATCAACGCTGACTTTCTTCTTATTCGTGGCTCAAGAAACCAAACTAATAAGTATGAACTGAATGATATAGTAGCAGTTGTCAATTTTCTTTATGAAAATCATGCAAGACAAACCAAATTCATGTTTTTTTTTTGTTATTTCTTAGAAATGGGAGTTCTAAAGGAATTGCCAGGTATTGCTTTGAGCATGCACATGAAGGGTGCACAATGGTATCTGTCGGAAGACGTGGTAAGGCAGATCAAAGTGTCAAACCAAATTCAACTCATTGTCAAGGTAATTCAGTTCTCAGATATAATTTAACAAAATACAAATTACAATGGATGACAAGTCTCTTAAATATGGTAACTTGTATCTTTTCACTAGTAGATAACAGACAACCAAATTCAAGACGGTTTAAGAAGGAAAAGCAATGTGATAAGGGTGTCTCCCCTGTTCTGGAGGATTATATATCAGGAATCAAGGCTCAGAACCGTTCACCAAGAACAGTACTAAATGGTCTAGAGGGACAATCAAACAGCACAGAAGATGATACCTTTAGCACTAGGGTCTCAAGCACCACTTATACCCCATCCTTGGATTCTAAGATTAAGAGCCGATCCAAGATTAAACCACAGTTCTCATTTAGGTTCATAGTCTCATTCCTTGCTTCACCATTTAGAAGGAAAAACTTTAACTTTTATAGAAGTGAAAAGCGTCAGCCTTTGTTGAAGTGCTTCAGCTATGAACAAATATCCAATGCTACCAACGACTTCCACCAAGGTATGTTATTGTGGACTATTGATTTCTTTCAAAATCATTTTTGGACAATCTTATATGCTACTGGGAGCCTAGTTAAATAAATAAACAATAGAGAAAAATGATGGTAGGATAGATAAAATAAATAATAGGTGTTGATGGGAATTTTTTTTTCCTTTTTCCTTAATGAAAACAACAGATAATTTGGTTGGACGAGGTGGGTATTCGGAAGTATACAAAGGTGATCTTTCAGATGGACGAACCATTGCTGTGAAGAGGTTGGCCAAGGACAACAAGGATCCTAACAAGGAAAAGGAGTTCCTTATGGAATTGGGTGTTATTGGACATGTCTGTCATCCTAATACTGCAACTTTAGTGGGCTGCTGCATTGAAAATGGGCTATATCTGATTTTCAATTACTCTCAAAATGGAAATTTGGCTACTTCATTGCATGGTAAAAAAGAACCTCGTATTCCAGAGTTCCGTTTTATTTTTTAAGCAAGAATTGCTTGTTATGTCATTTGAGATTAAATGCATTGGAATCATTATCAGGCAAAGGAGGAGATTCACTTGACTGGCCAATCAGGTACAAAATTGCCATTGGTGTTGCAAGGGGTCTCCATTATCTTCATAAATGTTGCAAACACCGGATAATTCACCGTGACATTAAAGCCTCTAATGTTCTTCTTGGTCCTGACTATGAACCACAGGTAGAATAGAAATATAATCAAATACAAACATTTTGGAACCGGATAAACAACATTGTTTTCTCGTGGTTCGAATCAATCAACTTACATTTTAAAATTTTCATTCTCTATTTAGATTGCTGATTTTGGGCTTGCAAAGTGGCTTCCTAACAAGTGGACTCACCATGCTGTAATCCCCGTAGAGGGCACATTTGGATACTTAGCGCCAGAGTACTTTATGCATGGAATCGTGGATGAGAAAACAGATGTTTTTGCATTTGGAATTCTACTTTTGGAGATTGTAACTGGACGGAGACCTGTTGATTCATCAAAACAGAACCTTCTCTTATGGGTAATCATACCTTTTAAAGAGATTAATGTAGAATTGTATGTTCCATGATAAAGTTACAAGAGAAAGTATGCATCTATAAATTGGTTAAGCAAGACATTGACAAAAAGTTTTATAACAACATATAGGCAAAGCCTCTGATGGAATCAGGGAACATTGTTGATCTTGCTGATCCAAGAATGGAAGGTAAATATGATGGAGAGCAACTGTACAGGGTAGTGCTGGCGGCTTCATACTGTGTGAGACAAACTGCCACGTGGCGTCCCCCAATGAGCGAGGTGAATGAACAATAAGGGCCATGTTTGAATTTGTCTAGGTCTCAACATGATCACACTTATTTTATGTTTTTCCTTGTTTTTTGTTTTACACAGGTGTTGGAGCTGCTAACCAGTGGAAAAGACAGTGAGGTTGGAAAAAGCTGGAGGATCCCAAAGTTCACCTCTGATGAATTGGATGATTACTCTATGGTTTTCGGATATGATGTACCCTCAGACCTATCTTTGGAGGATTATTTGTGAGAATGAAATGTACGCTTCAGTTTCAATTTTCTTTCCATCATACATTATATTTTAGGTTTTTGGTTTTTTATTTGTGTAATTTATCATACGATTATTTTCTTTAGTTTGTTTGTGTACCCCTTAGTCCAGTTTGAATTGGTTGAGAAAATATTTTTTTTGGGGGATTGAACAGTGGAGGGAGAGCGTAAGAATATTATTATTATTTCCGTGAAGATTTTAGGGAAATACTGATAATACCAGAGACATTTTCGTCTGTGTCCAGTTTTGGTATATAAAAGTATAGTTTGTCTTTGTTTTGTTTTGATGTAAGGTAGTCAGAGAAAAACATTCAGAGAAAGTTCGAATAGAAAGGCAAATGAAAACAAATCACACAATTTTCCAAATATATCTAGCATAAATATGCTGCTGTCATCCTTTTTATTTATGATAAAAAATAGGTGAATGTGCTGTTTTTGTAACACTTTTCACAAAAATATATAATTTTTCAGAACAAGAAAAGATTTGTTATCAAATACGAGTTGTCTTGGAAGATATAATTTATACTATTTAGTTAAAAGTTTAAATCTCAAGCGTACTGCTATTTAATTAAATATTAAAAGTGCTTTTTTAAGATAATCTCCTCTTTTGTGCGTAAATTAGAATGAATATTTTTTATGACTTATTTTTTATGAATTTGTTTTATTTTTTTCCCTAGAAAAAAAATTTTACACGGTTTTTGTTGGAATTTAAGAGTATTAGAGACAATTTTTAGATTCTTGAAGAGTTACAATTATTCATGAAAAGTTACATAAAGAGTTACAATTATTAATGAAGAGTTATCATTAATGAAAAGTTACAAGCATTCATGAAGCGTTACCATTCATGAAGAATTACAATTATTTCATGAAGAGTTGTTATTCATGAAAACTTACAATATTTCATGAAGAAAGGTAACTAATCAGAATCTGGTATCTCTTGGATTGATGCCTGATCAACATCTATATAAAGGGATCTTGTGCTCTACTGGAATTAATTCAGTCATTCTCTTAACACACAAATCAATTCTTGAGAATCATATTCTTGTTTAAACG
>NC_028357.1:44788692-44808919 GCF_000741045.1 Vigna radiata var. radiata
TTAGGAAAGTGTGTACTCACGCCTAGAAGATTATATCAAGTCTACAGTGTTGTTCATCTTGTTTCCCTAAGTTATTGGAAAATTGTTCCAACAGTTTTTACTGTAAGATTTAATGTCTTTTACCCATCCCAGAATTTCTCCAGGTTAAGCACGCTTAATCATGAAGTTCTTATGTTAGGCTTACGAAAAGTAAATGCATTTTTGGTGATATGGGTAGCCAAATCAATTCCTTTAAGTTATTCTTCAACTATATAGTCTCATACCTATACAGTCTCCAGATCCCTCTCATTCCGGTGTATGTTCGATTCGTCCATGTGTCCCTTCCACTGGAAGCCTGCCAGGAGCCGTTCCTTGTCTGTGCCCCTACACCATGCCTCTTGCACCGACGATCACTCCCCGCACTCGTGAGTGCCCGGGTGTGACATTTAACATATATAAAAATTACTTGACATCTTAAATTACTATATAGATGATAATATAAAGATATTCTCACTTCATTTAAATTCATAAAGCAGTCTAAAACACTTAAAAATTTCAATAAAAGTAACGTACAAAAACATTCAATTATTAGACGACAATACAAAAATATTTTCACACTCCCACAGTCAGTATATATAATTTAAATTCATGAATTTGAAATCTTTGTTTATTTATTTGAGAAATTAACTTCTTTCTTGGATACTTTTGTTAGATCTTAATAGAAATAACAGTAAGGGAAATGATTTGAAATCCCTCCTCTGTTTATTCATAAGAATGAGGTATATACAGAGGATGTGTGTATATGGTTCTGTCATGGCAACATAACAAAGATAAAACGTAAGCTAACTATCAAGTAGGTTAAAAGTTGACTTAACCAAGTAACACTCCAATTAATTTTCTTAAGCTTTCAAATCTATCATTCTTCAAGACTTTAGTCACTGCATTAGCTAGCTTCAAATCTGAAGGCACCATTGGAACTGAGGATAAACAACATCTCTGCCATAAATCTGTCTTGCAGTACACCACAAAAACTCTTTTCCTTATTCACCAAATCTCTTAGAAAATGAAACCTTGCTTCTCCTATGGCTTACTGAATTTCTGGACATAAACCATGACTTTTATGTGTATTTTGAAATACTTTTTAATTGTACTTTCTGGAATCTAAAATGAAAATCCTAGACTAGAAGATCAAACTGAAAATTTCTAGCATATGCGGGGGTGAAGAATGGGATTATGGAGGTGCAGGAAAAAAGAGCCAATAAACTATGTTTGGGTTTTGCATCTTTGTGCTTCGAAAGTCATTCATTTTAGGTAACGGTATGGTAGCCGAAAGCCCATCATAAAAACAAAATAAGACATGTCATTTATTTGGGTTAGATATGCCCATCATAACTAATCGGACATGTTATATATAGGTATGGATCACATTAAATGTTAAATATGCACACTAAATTTTATAAACATGTTGGCACTTATGTTTTGTTAATGTTAATATAGGTTATTTATCAAAGGACTGAATGGAATAATAAATTACAAAATTTAAGAATTTTATTTGTGCTGTTAAATTTAAGAAGGAGAGCACACTTATCAAATTCAAGAACCAAATTGTTATTCAATCATGTCTCTCATGTTTAATATTTTTATCTATGTAAGAAATTGTGGAGATTGTTAACATATCTTAATTTTTTTTAGTTTTTTCTCAAATATAAGTACAATAATACTCACATTTTTTTAAATACCATCGTTTTAGCATATTTTAAGAACTTTTTATTGTTTAAAAAAATACTATTCAACCGAGAGATACGATCTTTCAACAATTTAATTTATGTATTCAAAATAATCTAAATATTCAACAACAATAGACCTAGTTACACCCGGAAAAAAAAAATCAGGGATATCTTAAAATTGATTTATTTTACCAAGATTAAATGAAATGACACAGAATTATTCCATTTTAATTAATGCTTTTGTGTAATAACATTAACAAATTATTTGTTTTTAAAAAATGAATATTAGTTTGATATAATTCACTTCATATCAAATTAGAGTATTTTTAAAAATATATTCAAACCTAGTTTTTTACCCCTTAATCCGTTTTCCAATTAAAATTACCCATTTTACACCCGCTATGGATATCTTGAATCATAATAACTTTAAAATTTTATTGAAATAATTAACTTACAATTTTATATTATATATATAATTTAAATCTAAAAATAAAAAAGATTTTTTCTGTGGACGTAGGAGATATTTGTCAGTGTACTTGTAAATGAAAATAACTGGTGCCAACCTGCAAATAAAAATAAAAAAATGGAAGAGTGCATAAAACAAAGAAAAGACAGGACCACGTAACCTAGGTTGGATTCTAGCTTACCACATCTTCTTCCATCGAGCACTATCAACTAATGCTGAATAGTAACATAAATATAAAAGGTTGAAAATGAAAGAACGGATTTATCCAAAAACACAGTCCCTTCAATTCAATATCATCTCTGGTTGGTTGGTTGTAACTTTCTATGCCATGGTAAAAGAAGAAGAAACAGTTATAAGCAAGAGTGGGAGACCAAACCCTAACATGCTATCTTTTACTAGATTTGTGGAGTCCTAACCCCCATATCAACATCTGCACATGTTACATGTTGCTGTCGGAAATTAATTACTTGCTATGCCTCCCTATTTTGCTTTACATCTTTTTGCGTCCTTCATTGCAGTAGTGTTGGTGAATCATACCAGAAGTGTTGTGTTGTGCTGTGTCGTGTTGACTATGCATACATACGGTAACACTGTGGGGTCATCCGTAGAGGAGTTTAGTGGGGGTGATGATGAACATAAGTTGATAAGTTTAATGGACCACACGCGACAGTGCTGCTGCAACCAGACAGCTGAGCCCACAAGGGGGTGGTTTCAACGAGTGGCGCACGTGAAGGGGGTATGGGCCTGGCCCACTCTGTAGCCCATTTGACATTGACCCCACGTGAAACAAGTAACCGACACCTTTTCGTCTTCATTCTTCCATCCCTGTTATTATTATTATTCATATAAAACGCAGCCTCCCACTGTCCGTATCACTTTTCAGTTTTTTCAACACCAAATTAAATAAAAATGTTTTCGTGCTAATAATTTGAATGATCCTCGTTGTAACCAGTTCCCCAAGAATCACATTTTCGTCTTCATTTCCGCGTCAACAATCTTGTTCTCAAGTAAATTTGTCTCAAATTTAACCGATAATATTTTTCAATATTAATTAATAAAGGAAAACGACATTTCATTCTAAAACTACTCCTAAAATTGTTGAAATTCGTCGTCGTTTTACACTGAATTAATTAATTTGTGAAAAAAAAAATTATATAACTTCTCTAAGAAATCACTTACTGGGAGGAGAAGTAATATTTATATACTTGATCTTTCAAGAATACTGGGATAAAAATACAGAAATAAATATATTCTTAGTTTCAATTTTGTTTCTATAGAATGCTGTATGGATAAATATCAAATTTAAATTCGAGGAACTATAAAGAGACAAAAATAACTATACTCTTTAATTGTTTCAATTAGTTTCCATATGATATATCAAATTTAAATTGGAGGGACAATAAAGAGACAAAAATTTCATTTTAATTTGATTAAGGATTATGTGAGAGTGAGACAGATATTCAACCTTGTATTGTTATTCTTCAACATACTAATTATTAATTAAAATTAGGCTTAATAAATATTTTTATTATTTTTTCATTTTAATTTTTCTATCGTTAAAAAATTTAGTTAAATAACTCAATTTTACAAAATATTAATTTGTGATCCGTAAATACGTAACTTAAAATTGTCATTGTTTATTTGTATATAATTTTACCGTTTATTAAATGAAAAGTACTATAGTTACGTTATTACACCTTTAAAAATCGAGAATCTTAATTAAACATTTTACTAATAATGAAACTTAAGAAAGTAAATAAATAAAGAAATGGCAATTTTCTTTTTTTAGAGACTAGCAGTCCAATATCCCACACTTTAAAAAGTGATAATTTATTTTAAAAATACTTTAAAATATAATTTAATCAATTCTTGCCAGCATACATCATAAGAATCAAAATATATAAAGTTAAATTTATAAATAAATAAAAAATTCACATGTCAATAAATATCGAATTAGTATAGAATCTATTTTCAAATCAGTTAGGTAAAACAATGAATTTTGATATCCTAATTATATCAACATTTCAAAATCCATTAATTATCTGACATCATATAAAAATTTATTAAAAAATACAAAGTGAAGACCAGACTAAATTTATGATAAAGAACAAACAAAGGCTTCTCCTTTTAACAAAGTAGAGAAATATATATATAGCAACGTTTGATTCTACAATGAGTGATACCACTCTTGGGGGAGGTTCGATACACACATCATGATAAAACATTGTCTGCTTTGGATTAAGCCCTTACAGGTTTGCTTTTGGTACCACTTCAAAAGACTTCTTACCATTGGAGATATCTATGTGTATTTAAACCCTTGACCAGTCCTTCTTTCACTCAATGTGAGACTTTGTTTGTACTCCAACATTCTTCACATGACTTTCAAATCATCTTTCTCAACAATCTTTTAAGCCTTGTTCACTTGAGTGAATTTGAGGGAGAGTAATTGAATGGATTTGAGAGGATTTGAAGGTAATTTTTTTTGTTGTTTATTTGAGTGAATTTGGAGGTAAATGAGAGTGAATTTAGAAGTAAAGTTTGTGAGAATTAATGTAGGATTTAATTTATGTGACAAATTAAAAAAACGTACTTCAAAATTCACTCTCACTTATCTCCAAATCTATTTAAATAAATAACAAAAAAATTTATCTTCAAATCCTCTTAAATCCTCTCAATTACTCTCCCTGAAATCCACTCAAGTTAACAAGACCTTAATGATACTTAAGTTAAAAAAGATTTGATCATTCAGTGCAAGTATCTCTGACCATAAACCGTATATCTACTGGTCGACCGTGTTCACAAGAACCTGGTTAAGCATGTTCTGTATAAGTAACAAATAATAACATTGACCGTGGTGTGAAGGTGATGTGGTTACTGTTGCTTTCGTGTTTAAAGAGTCAAATCCAAAAAAATCAAAAACAAGGAAACAGTGGCAGTTAGATTTATCAATCAACGCCCAACTACAGGCATCAATCCAAGACCAAGAGTTTGTGGGGACTCTCTTTAATCAATCATATTTTAATATAAATTATTTATAAATCTTTCAACAACATTCCCCTATTTATCTTTCTATTATATTATTATACAATCCACATTTAATGTTTTTACATCAATAAGATAAGATATCACTCTACTTTTTTATTTAATACTCCTTTCACTTTAAAATTATTAAATATCTTAGGTTAAACCTTTTAGCAAAGTTTAGCTCCGTTTTAGAGTATATTTTCTGCAAATTTACAAATCGTCATAAAACATGTATTTATACAGGTTAAACCATTATTATATTAAAGTAAAGGTTTGTTTTTTGAGAATTTAAATAGTTGGAAACGATTTAATTGAATTTGAGGTATGTGTTTGTTTTATTGGTGATACTATCACACACTCACTTCATTTCCAGCTTCTTTTCCTTTTATTCCTTTTCCCTTCTTTTTTTTCTTCATTTCAAAAGCACAAGATTACACCATTTTAAATATTTGCTACTTGTAGTGTGTTTCCCGTGCTAACTTTATCAAGGGATAGAAATAAAGCTCACCTATTTTCCGATTTTTGAGACTAGATAAATCAATTAAAAAAAATACATTAATTAAAATCAACTTTCAGAAATGTTTATATTGTTATTATTCCATTCTGATATCTTTGTGTTATCACATTTTGAGTAGGAAATGATGAAGAGAAGAATAAGTATTGGTTCCAAACTTTGTCAAGGTGGAAGGTAACAACACCGACCTTCCTCTGACCGTTACTTACACATTACATATTTATAATTTAACTGTTTCCTCGGATAACGCACAAAAATCACGTTTTTTATGTGGAAATATGTTTGAACACTGTTTTTGGTAGGCTGTTAAATGTGGTTTGAGTATTTCTTCAAAAAAAAAAAAAAGGTTACGTAATTTAATTTTCTGAATCAAAATTTCAGTTTAGAATAGTTTATAAGTACATTGCGGCAAACATATATTTAGGACAAAACTCACACATAATATCGTATCTACTCTAATGTATACTTTGTAGGAAATGTAAAGATTGGTCTAAGTTATGTATTCGATGTATATGAAAAAATTGAATCAAAGATAAAAATTTACAAATTTATAGTTTTAAAGTTTTGAGTAAGAGATTATGAGAATCTTTACGTAAAGTTGACTATAATGTTTCAATGATATTGTATTTTTTTATTATTTTTGAAAAAGTTCATTAACTTTTGTAATATATAATTTATTATAAGAAAACTTATAAATGATGATAAATTTTAATGATTAGAAAAATAGCTATTTTAGCAACCAATTTAGATAATGATTTATATTGATAATTAAAATAAGGGTTAAATATGTTTTTAGTTCCTATACTTTGGAGCGATTTTGGTTTTAGTCCCTCTTTCAAATTATAGTACAATTTAGTCCTTCAACTTTAGAAAACTCTGATTTTAGTCTTTTTTACCAATTTTTTTTAACTTTATTTACTGTTTCAAGTGCGTTTCTCAGTTAACATTGAAGCAAAAATGTGTCAAACAGTGTAAACAATCCAAATACTATAATGTAATGTGCTTGAAACAGCAAATAAAGTTAAAAAAATTTGGTAAAAATGACTAAAACTAGAGTTTTCTAAAGTTGAAGGACTAAATTGTACTATAATTTGAAAGAGAGACTAAAACCAAAATCGCCCCAAAGTATAGGGACTAAAAACATATTTAACCCTTAAAATAATTTATATATATATATATATATATATATATATATATATATATATATATATGAATGACCACTAACTCTAGTTGTAAGAACGATTTATTACATGTAAGAGTTATTTCAAGTAATTATTTATGTAAGGTAAATGTTAGATCAATTGATACGTAGATCATATCTTTAGGGATGATTCATGTCATTCCTGAGTTTTGATTTTTGTTAAAGTTATTATTTTTTTAATTTTAAAATTTATTAACAGTGTAAAATTGTGTGTTGAACATAAATAAGGAGTGATTGACTTACTAATTCATATAAATTTATATTTTATTTAATTCTACTAACTCATAAATTTACGTATATTTTAAATACAAGAAAAAAAAAATTATTGAGAGTCAAAATTCATCGATAAAATTATCGACAGTTTACTCAGTATCAAAAATTTATTGATAAATATTTAATTTACTATGATAAGATTCTAAATAAAATATTTAATTTGAATTTGAATTTACTATAAAAAATAAAATCATGAATATAGTTCATGACTATAAATAAATAAAATCATAAATACTATTAATAAATTATTATATTTATAATACTCTAATAATTTAATAAATATAAGTTATTAATCTATATTATCATAAAATATACTATTTTTATACACATTTGTTTTTCTTTTCATTTTACTCTTTAATAAATAATAATTTTTAAATTAAAATAATTATTTTACCAATTTTTTTCATTAAGTGATATTTTTTTAAAATCTAATTTTTTTTAATTTTATATTTTTTCAAATTTATCTATATTATTAAACTAAAATAACTATTTATAACGAATAAGTACTTATAAAAATTATTTACGATAAAACTATAAAAATTATTAATATTTATTTCTATAAATTATAATTTTATTATTTTGTTATTATAAGAAAATAAAAACACAAATATCAAATCATATATTTTTACAATATATAATATATTAGAAGGTTAACCAGAAATATATGTTATAAATATAATTTTTGGCAACATAACCATAATATACACTCAGTTTAATTTTTTCTAATATGCTTTTATTTATTGAATTATTACTTTATATATTTAAAAATAATAATTATTTTGTTTATCTATATTTTTTTTTTCAGTTTTATCCTTTGAATAATATTTTTAAAACTAAAATAATTATTTTACCAGTATTTTACTTTATAAGTGATTTTTTTAAACTTAACAGTTTCTTTATTATTTAATAGTTTTTTTCATCTTAACCATTTTATTATATATGTTTTCACTAATTACTAATATGTATTTTATTTAGTAGTAGTAAATATGTGTATGATGTAGCTTCCATTACATTATGTATACCACAACTCATACAAATAACAGCAATTTTTATATATTATTGTTGGTATTTAGGATTATCTTTTGTAAATCTTTCTTCTTCTTTTTTAGACGTCACATTAACTTTTTATAGAATCTCTTTACTGTGAAAATCGTTATATTTTAAACAAGACTTAAGACACATTTGTCTTTTTAACTTTCTTTTATTCTTATTCTTCTTTCTTTTAATTCTATTTCATTTTTGGGTTTGAGAAGAAGTTTTACTTCAGTATAATAAGATTTATAAAAATAATGTTTAATAAATTAAATTAGATATTTACTCATTTGTTTATTTTTGTCCCTTTCCTTTTTCCTCCATTCTTTTCACTTCTCTTTCATATTCTATCTTTATGTTCTTTTTCACTTTTTGTTTTTCTTCTCTTCTCTTTTTTTTTTCTCTTTATTGGTCTTTCTTACTTTCGATCTAAGTTTTATCTATATTAATATCAATGCAAATATAAATATTACATTTTAAATTAGTAAGCATTAAAAAATATTGAATTATCATTGACTACTTAATATTTATCATAATAAAACTTAACATCAAATTATATATATATATATATATATATATATATATATATACACACACGAAGGCTTCTTATTCCACAACAACGAAAACACTTTTTCACTCTTTTATATACTAGGGGATTTCACTTGGAAAAGAAAATGTCCCATACTAATGGATTCGGGTCCACAACGATGGGTTCAAATGTACGAGATCTTGTAGCACTTAACAATGAGGCCCTATCGATTAGTATTATACAAAAAAAATCCATCATAGACANTAATATAATTAGTTCTGTTCTTCATAGACAAACTTGGGATTTCCGATCTCAGGTAAGATCGGTTCAGGATCATGGGATCCTTTTCTATCAGATAGGAAGGGCTATTTTACAAAATGTACTTTTATATATATATATATATATATATATATATATATATATATATAAAATAAATTTCACATACAATATAAATTAAAATTGTTTATTTATTTAAACAAAACACAAGATTTGACTATAAAGTATAAAAGAAGTTACATAAATTAACTTTTATATAATACCAAAATAAATTTGAAATTCAAAATGAAAAAAATCTAAGAAAAGATAATAATAGATATGAAGAGTAAAAGATGGATAAAAAAAGAGAAGGAATAGAAGAAAGAGTCTAAAGAAAAAAAAAGAGGAAACTACACCATGACACAAATATGATGATAAAGTTAAAAGAAAAGAAGGATGAGAAAGACGAAAAAAAGGATGGAGAAAAGAAATGAGAAAAAAAATAATCACAAAAGATGGAATAACAACAATAGCTATAATAAAACAGAAAAAGGAAGAAAAAAAAAGGTTAAATATGTTTTTAGTTCTTATATTTTGGGGCGATTTTGGTTTTAGTCTCTCTTTCAAACTAAGGTATAAACGCATTTGAAATAGCAAATAAAATTTAAAAAATTTGGTAAAAAAAATTAAAATCAGAATTTTCTAAAGTTGAAGGACTAAATTATACCTTAGTTTGAAAGAAGGACTAAAACCAAAATCGTTCCAAAGTATAGGAACTAAAAACATATTTAACAAAAAAAAAATAGAAAAAGAGAAAAGATAAAAAAAAAAACTCTAACATTTACAAAACAAATTTTATTTACACCAAAATTTGTTAATAATAAATAAAAAATATTTACTAATGAATTTCGAAATAAAGTTTATCAATAACTATTTTATTAACAATATTTTTATTATCCATTAAAATAATACACTATTTTCTTATCATATATATATATATATATATATATATATATATATATATATATATATATATATATTTAAATGGTTAAAAAACAATTTTATTTTTCTCTCAAAGTCCAAAGGATCGTCACAAAGATTATTCAAGATTTCAACCACTATCATAGAATTAGTTTTCAACTAATGGATAACCACCTTTCACCACAACAACTCAATTGTCGACATCACTGCTATAATCTTTGCCTTCAAGGCTAAAGCGTTACTAATAAAATATGTATAACTTCTCCTATATACTTTGTTATCTCTAAAAATATTTCCACAAGTTTTTAAGTGAAGATTGCGCAAACATTTAACAATATATATTCATTAGAGGATTTGATTATATCCCGAGCATTTTAAGAAGTTTTCTAGAATGTCATCTATCTAATGTTAAAGTTCTTTAGGATATTAAGGTCCTCAACACAATTATTCATCACTCCTTAGATGTATTACCAGTAAGACTAATAGTTGCAACAATTAATGTTTTGATAGAAATAAATAAATAAATAGAGAGATTTACCAAATCTATACACATTGATTATGTCCTTAATATGCCTCATACATCTCACGAAATGTGTCATATAGGTTGATTGTGATTAAAGCTAATTTTTGTCATGTAAGTTAACTGAGGAGAAAGATAAAAATTGAACTAAATTATGGTAATTTAAAAAAGTATAAAAGATAAGATTGATAATTTAAAGAATAAAATATTTATGGGAAGTTATATCCAGTTTATGTTTTTGATTTATTGTGATTTTTTATGAATAAGCATCTCACATATAGGTGGAACTCTTAGTGCAGGTAGTTGAACTTCCCTTTCCAAGTTGTGACCGAGTTGATCGTTGTTGTTGTTATTTATTTTTCTCTTTATCAATGGCATCATAAATAGTCTGTGCAGGAAGTGTGGGCTAAAAACAATCCATATTATATAATGGGAATGATGTCACCAAAGATGAGATAAATATATTTTATTAAAGAAAAAAAAAATTGAATAAGGTGAAAAAATATTATATGCATAAGAAACTTGTTTGAACGAGGATTGATGAGGTAAATTGTTCAATAATCCTTATATGAAAACAATTGTTGAAAGCCAGATTGACCAATATATTACTCTTGACCAACATATTTGAAGAATAATCAATATGTTAATAAGTATATTAATTCTTGTGACTATGGATGAGAAAAAAAAAAGGGTACAAATAGATATTTGTAGATAAAATATGTAATTAATGGATATCTATAGTATATTGGTATTATATGAATATCTTTTAATGAATATATGTAATTAATGGGTATGTTATGGTATTTTTAATTATTCAACTCTCGAATACATACATATTAACCATTTATTATTCTTAGTGAATTTTATGTAAATTTTAAAACAAAAAAGTGATTTAAATAAAATTATTGGCGAAAATTAACTTTTAAAAAATTACCTAGAATTTAATTTTATATGTTTATATTTTTTATTTATAGTTCTTGAGGTAGTATATATGATAAAATATGTTAAATATATCTTTGCATGTATTTTGCATTTTCACCCAAATGATTATGAATAAGTAAACTAGCTATATTCATAATAAAATACACAACTAGTTCAAAATAAATAAAGAAAATATCCATTTTTATCAAAATAAAAGTTATACCCATAACACATATATAAGATCATATAAATAATAAAACTTTAATTTGCTTCAGTGAATGATTAATTAAATTAATTATAATTTATTTCAATTTTATTTTACTCTTTTAATTTTCACAGCAAAACTTAACTTTAATCAACTTAGGTCTAAATTAAAAAATAAATCATTAAAAGTATCATCATCACAAATAACAACGATCAATTAAATATTTTAACTTAAAAAAGAAAAGTTAAATTCTTAAACATTGTTTTTTTTTTTAAAATAGCACTAAAATGATTAAAATAATATAATTGGTCTATAAAAAAAGATTAAACATACTGAATGATCATCATTTCATTGACATCTTTTGCGTGTTACAATAATAATAATAATAATAATAATAATAATAATAATAATAATAATAATAATAATAATAATAATAATAAAACTCAAATATAAATGACGTTTTTCTTCCTCCTTCATTTCCTTCGTTTTGATTGCATAATTTAGTTTCATTTCTCTTTTATTATATACATTATTTTGATTTCTTCTTGATAAGCTAAATTATATTTACTAATATATGTGGAGTTAGGTAACAGGGGACCAGAACTTATTTTTTTCTTTTCAGTGGGAGAGAAAAAAAAAATGTTCAAAAATTAAGGAGTGGTCATACTTTGATATCACGCAGTCCTCCCTAATTAACATTTAACTTATATTAACGTAAATATTGTTGATAATTGTATCAACGACATAAAAGGTTAGCCCAACCAGTACATATAGGTTTATATTTATTATTTATTTGATTATATTTTAGATTTAAGAATAATGTATTGTTAATTTGGTAATATATAAAGTAAAAGATAATGAAGAAAGCAAAAGAGCAGAAATTAAAATGGTGAAACAATATTTACATAAGAGATTAAAGCAGGAGTAGTTAGGAAAGGAATACGAGGGAATAAAAAGCTGAGGGCATATGGAGAGTTAAAAGAAAAAAGGGTTTGATGATAATGAAATAAAGAAGTGATTTATATATATAGTTGGAAATGGCAGCCAATAGGAAGGGGGAAAGAGATCCGTGATCCTGGTGATAGAAAAAAGAGACTTTTTTATACTGAAAAAAGACAGCAGGGAAGGGAAGGTAAGGCAGTGAAAAAGAGTTTACAGTACAGATTCTAATTCTACACGAGGTGAAGATGAAGATGCAGCCCCTTTAAAGTTCTTTTTAAAAATAAAAAAAAAAGTAAACGGGCTTTTCTCCTCCATCCTGATGAAACAACCTTCCCCATCGCGTTCCAGGTAAGAATCACGTTCGTACCGATTCTTCACCTTTTTCCCTAATAATCAATCCCACGGAATCACTAATCATTATTCTAAGATTTCCCAACACTAGATTCATGCACCATCCCGCCATCGTTCCCTCTTTCATACCCACTAACTAAAACGACGGTACCACGCCGTATGGACTGTCCAGCATCAGCGACGCAGCGCCAGGGCTGTAGAGACGCTCCACATCAGAGTCAATTTCTGCTCGCTTCGCGAACCGCCCTTTTATCCTGGGTCGGGTTTCCGCGTAAGCCTTCCGTGATGCGTATCGAATTGTTTTCTCGAACTTTCGATTCTTCCTCTTCTCTCTGTATCGCAGCACCCTCGCTTCACGATCCATCCCACACAACTGCGTCGCCCCTTGCCCTCCACTTACTCCTGACAAACCAATCCCACTCGATTCCGAACTGTTCCGACCAAACGAGTACGACATCTCCGACACGGTGTTCCCGTCCGGCACCACTCCAACATCAAGCGATGACGACGATACCTGTTACATAATTTAATTCTCCAGTCAATTCACCGGAAGACCAAAAATTTATACATAATATTTCAAATTTGTTACTGGGTGGTAGTACTCACGCTTTGGCTGAGAGACTGGGATGGGTAATTAAAGGAGGAGAGTTTGGTGCGGCAAAAATCGATGTCGAAACAGCTTTCTGATTGTTGGTGGTTATTGATGAGAGAAGGAGCGAGGGAAGGTTTGGTTTGAACTGGAACGACGCTGTCGTTTCCCGAGCTGTTGTTGTGGAAGGAGTTTGAGTAATCGAAGTCGAGGAAGGGGTCCATTTCTGAGTAGAAGATCTCCTTGGACTTGATGTCAGGGGCGTCCATGAATTTTGACCCGAAATTGGGGTTAGGGATGAGCCAAGCGGCGGCGTCGGGGTCGTCGGGTGCGAAGACGTCGGAAGCAGCGGTGGCGTCGTCTGAGGGGACGATGAAGCCGAAGGAGGCGGCGGCGGAGGCCTTGACGATGGAGTCGGCGGAGTCGAAGAAAGGCTCAACGGGGACGCGGTCGTGGCGGCGCGCGAGGGGGTTGGCAGAGTGGATGTCGGAGTCGCACGTGATGCAGAGGGCGGCGGCGTCAGCCTTGCACGTGACAGCCGCGGGTGCCTGCTCGCAGACCTCGCACATCCAGACGCGCTCGTGGCGCGATGCCAGCTTGTTGGCGCAGTGAATCTTGGAGTCGCAGGCGATGCAGAGAAAAGCGGAATCGGGACGGCAGAAAAGCGCAGCCGAAGCCAACTTGCAGGAGTCACATGGCTTTGGCGGCACAGTCCAGCCGGTCCTGAACCCCTTCAAGCCTCCTCTTTCAATTCCCATGGTCTGAACAGAAAGAAACACTTTTGAAAAACGCGGCTAATCTAACGGTACTACTCTCTCTTGTTCCCAACGAGGAGTGGAATGGAATAGAGTTAGAGCGTGTGTAAGTTTGATTTCTTTGGGTGCGGTTTTTCTATTATCTATATTAGTCACTGGTCGCAGAGAGGAAATCTAGGTGATGACGAATCAATGTGGGACACGTGGTTCACTCTTGGCCACATAAATGGTTCGCTCAGACCAACAATATTAGAATAGATATGTATTGCGGAGTAGTAGTTGTCATCGTGTTGTGTCTGTGCCGACGTGGGCCCGTCACGGACATTAGATGCAATCACTATGCTTTTTTAACATTTTTATTTCTTACTAAAACAATGCAACGGAGTCAAGAGGATAATTTTCTTTTTCAAGCAACCCTCCTATCTTAGAAAACAGAAAAAATATATAGCTATTTTCTCTCCTCTTATAATAAATGTTCTTCTTTTTTATAATTTAAAACATAATTTTGACTACTTTTACATCATCGATTAACAGAATATGTTAACAATATAATTTTTTAAATTTGTCATGTATGGTAATTAATGACTAAATAACTGTGTGAAGTTATTTTACATTATCAAAATTTAATTTATTTTTTATTTTATCATAGTTTAATGTGTATGATATTGTTATTTTACCATAATTATTTTAATGACGTAAAATATTCATATTTATTTCATAATAAATGTATGGAAAGTAAAATCATCGTTAATGAGAGTCTCATATCCAACAATCGAAATATCAGAAGACACAATTGGAAAGGGGAGACATGTTAAAGTTGGCACGAATAGCCAACAGCAAGCCCACATGAGTAAAACAAGATATATGAGAGAGAAGAAAATGGAACAATTTTAAGGTATTGACTTAATTAGTATATGTTATGTATCAAATTTCTTCATTGATGCTAATTTACTACTAATAGATATTAATTGGTGGCTCGTATCTAATATATCGTCGAGTTGTAAACTTCGGACCATCTCCTACAGATATTTAATATCCTAATTACTTGAAGTAGATTTTAATTTGTGGCTTACACCTTCATACGATTATTGACAGAATTTTGAGGTGACACTTTTAGACTCTATTATAGAAACAAAATGCTTTGAGATTTGGAAACAGACAATCGCCCATTATAGATGTATTCATTTTATGTAAATTATGAAAACTTGCTTTCTAAATCGTAAAGAATCGAGAAACAATGTAGTAGTCAAACATTAACCTAAGATGCGGCCTTTACTTTTATATAGAAATAAGAATGGAATGTTCTACATAATTAACCACTTATTTTAAGCGAAGTTGGTCGCAAACATCGGATATAAATTATATGTGTATTGGTGAAGTTGTTAACCGATACCTTTAAAATATTAATTTAGAAAGTGAAAATAAAATATAAAACAAAAAAAGACTAATCACTTGCTCAAATGTTGGTATTATTAAATAATAATGAATTGTATGACATTATTGAAGTCTATGTGTCCTTAGAGTTTAAATCCGAAGGGTTATTTATCCTACAAGTCAATCAAGATGTTCATATAAAGACAACATCATACCAACATAAGCATGTTTTTTATCATACCAGCATGTCCTTGTGATAATATGCGAGTTTCGTGCAAGGATTACATAATTTCCTTGCTCCCCAATATATGTCTAATTGATCAATTTTCAAAACTCCAATGTTATTATTTTCTACACATATAATTGATAACGCCAACCATCAATTAAAAGCATAATCACCTTCAATATTCAAATATATCATATTGAAAATAATCATCAATAAAAAGTTAACACGCATTTAAGTATTCAATTTCAACTTCTTCTAACCTAAAATGAGGTGAGGACATATATTTCATGTCCTACAACTATTTTTTTTCCACCACAATCCCTTTAGTCAATCATAATCCTCATCTTGTGCTATATGTATAATTTATTACTTGCATAGATAAAAATAAGTGAAGATAAAGTTTACCTAGCAAACTTAAGTATTTCGCTTAGGAGAGAAAAAAGGTTAACATTTACAATTAAAATATGGAAAAGTTTGAATGATCTATAAAATAAATGGCCATCAAAATATATACACTGTAAATTAATGTTATTAACAGTATAATCTTCAACATTAGTTCTATAATTTTTGTGTATATATTTCTAAAGAATATTTAAAAGGATATAGTAACATTAAATAATTTACACACAAAAAAATTACATAAGAATAAACTTGTATTAATTTTATAACCTTTTAATTTAATTTATATATCATAGTTTGGTTATTATCTTATTAAAATATTTATTAATTTAATTTATATATCATATTTTAGTTACTATCTTATTAAAAAAAATTCTTATAAATTAGTAATTACTAACAACAATTTTATATTTAATCTTATCCAGCCGTATCATGAAAACTTGATATTTTTTAAAAACGTTTACTTATGACAATTGATTAATCCTTTGTTTTAAAAATTAAAAAAAAAAATTGAGCGGTAAATAGCACTTATATTAATTTATGATAGCCATTTAATCTTAATGAAGCAATTTCTTTAAATTAATAATTTTTTTAAAAAAACAATATTATATATCTGAATATTTTTTTTAAAACTAAGCATGTATCTTTAAAAAAAACAACGATTCCCAACCGTTTATACTCAACTAAAATCATTATAGTAATCATTATTTCCACTATTTATATGATACTAATTAAAAAGTTGTGATTGTTAAATGTGAAAAAACATTTTACCAACTACCCCTATGTCACGTTTACCACAAGTTTTTCTAAATCACCTTATAATAGACTATTCTAAGACATTACACACACAAAATGTTTACACAAAATGTTATTTTAGGTTTTTGATGTGAAATAGGTTTTTGACATTTGTGAAAGATTCAATACTATTATAGATGTGTCAAAATTGATGTCAATTAGTTTATGTTATATATATTAACAATAAATATTAAATTGTTGGTTTTTTTATTTATTTTTTGCTAATATTTTCCTGTGAAACTAAGGAAAATCAATATATAATACAATATTATATTACAAAATTTTTAGAATTTTAAAAATAGTATGAATATTTAAAATTAAAAGTGTAAACTATAAAAAAAAATGGGTAAAAAAATACTAATAAAAAAAAATTCTTTAGAATATGGATTTTTGAAAATTTCAGAACATTCCAAGAAAAAAATACCTTAAATGATGGTCCGTTCTTTTGTTACCCCATTTCTCACGACTTTCATTTTCGAAGCGTTTTCGTTCAAAATTCATATCAAAATTTATGACAATTTGAAGTTTACAAAACTCAAAATTAAAACAAAAATACAACATTTAGGACACACAATAATGGTTAGTGAATGAAAACACCATACTTAATGCAAAATGTAATCGTAGAAAATGCAAGCTTCAGCCTAAACGAGCCACTAGTGCAAAAAAAGGCCTTTGGCGTTTGTGTTTTTTGGCCTTTAACGTCTTAAAAGATATTGACGTCATATCAGAAAACATTAAGTAGACATCAAATTAAAAAAAAATTGACATTAATTGACGTCGAACATAGAACAATCTGATGTTGGACATGAGCAAATTGACGTCATATATTATTCTATGTTTGATGTCAATTAACCTTAATTAACATCAAACTTTGCTATTGTCCGACGTTATCAACTTTTTTGTGTTTTTTAATTAATTGTGATCCATTTACAACTCTACGAGACCTAAAAAGTAGAAAAACAACAAATGTAATACAATTTTTGGTATTTTATACAACCTGAACTATGATATAACGTGTAGTGTAGTATGAATAACAAATATAAACAATAAATAAGAAAATGAAAACGAAAACTAACCTTCAAAAAGGTGGGTTCGTCGGAATAAAGTGTTGTCATCAATGAGAAAGAAAGTAGAACACGCCTATGAAGGAGAAGAACACGAAAACAATCGGTCAAAACAAACGAAAATCATACCTAAAGTAGTTAATCAACATGCATTTGTATCAAGTAAAAAAAAATTACATGTGTTGGTCGCCAAACTTTATTCAAGATAAATTTGAATAAAGAAGAGAGTCTCACGCTAAGAAAAAGTGAATGAATTTTCAACCTCCCGTCTAAATATTTATTGAATTCATTAATATATAACGTCTAATTCTAGGGCATTCAACGTCTTATAATCTTTTGACGTTGAATTTTAGGGCATTCGACGTCATAAGTAAGTACATTTTCAGTTTTACATCAAACACTTTCAAGAAATTTATCCAATTGGACGTCAGACTTCTCAATATCCGACATCTTATAACTAATTGGCATAGGACAAGTTTAAGTCTAAGTCTGACGTATTAATTTAACTTTTACTTATAAAAATATCACCGATCATTTTTAAAGTTGACTATTCAATCGTTGGACGTTGAAGCGTGATGTTATATTCATTCGACATGCAAAAATAACGAGTTCCAAATCCAACGAATGATAAACGTGCGTTGAACAGTGAAATTGTGGCATTGCAGGGTGGTTTTTGACATTATTTAATGGTGTCTAAATCTGGTGTGGTGCAATGTGGGCACACAATGCATGGTGGATGTGTCGCCGAAGATGGTGAGCATGGCCATAGACAACGGGAGAAAATATTTTCTCCGAAAAATATCAAATAACATCATACAATATATTAATCTAAAGTTTCTAAATAATGCTCCATGTAGACTACCTGAATAGGTAATCCACCTAGCATTCACCATATAAAAATCTTAATAAACATATATTTGTCTCCTTGGTTGTGTCATACTGCTGGGCACCAAAAAGAGCAATCCTTATTTTATGACATTTTTTTATTAGAGGATGTTTTATTTTGATTATTTTGAAAAAAAAAATTTGCAAACCACAAAATTAAGATAGAAAGTTTAAGACTTGGGTATATATGCGTGTTTTTATAGAGTGGAAGGTATAAGATATAATTTGGAAGAGGTACAAAGCGAATATGGTATAGTGGGAGTCAGAATCATTGCATCAAAGACATTATGAGCAATGTCAAACAATGCGAGGATGTTAGAAATTATCATCTGGTGGGGACGCTTTATGTTTTTGTTTGAATTGGGGAAAATGAAAGAATAAACAGTGTTAGCCTTAAGCAATGATAGAAAGGATAATGGGATAAGGTGCTATAGAAAAGAAAAATTCTTTTGCTCTTCAAGTTAACCATAAAAGAAAAATAAGTTATCTAAATTAACCAATTTTTAAACTCTTTTCCGCTGAAAATATCGAAGGACAAGTTTACCCCCACCATGGTTTCTGTAGTTGGATAAGAGAAACAGTTACAGATTAAGGTAAGAACTGAAACGTAGGTGTTAGGTAAGTTAGTTTTCAGACAGCCAGCTATGAGTATGTATAATAATCAACTATCCAGCTATATATCTTAATAAAAAAAAATATAAATATATAGTATAAACTAGAGTTGTTTAGACGGATAACTCAGTCCGGCTCATTACGGGTTGGTCACTTAGTGAGTCAATCCAGTTCATTTATTAGAGAGTATTGCTTCCCCCACCTCCCCAAATGGGTCATGCACCTCCCCACTATTTTAATTTATTTCAGAAATATTCTACACCTCTTCACTATTTTCTTTTATTCCAAAAATACCCTACACCTCTCCATTATCCTTAACAATCTTTCTCTTTCTCTCTCTACGTTAATGGAGCATTTACATAACTGATTAATGCAGCATTTACATGATTAATTAATGTAGCATTTACATGACTCAAATTTGAACTTGTGATATATTTTCTTAAATAAGTTTGATTTAATCTTATTTTGTTGTTGAATATTTTTTTTCTTTTCAAATTACTTAATAAATGATAAAATTTTGTTCTAAACTTCTAGAAAAATGTTTATATATATGTGTTTTTTTTACATATAATATCTATAATTTTTAACATTATATTATGTTTTAACTC
>NC_028357.1:44810334-44820700 GCF_000741045.1 Vigna radiata var. radiata
TTGTTTTTATTAGTTTATTTTTTAGGATTTGTTTTTATTAGTTTTATTTTTTTAAGATTTATATTTTAAGATTTTATTTTATTAGTTTTAAATTAATTATAAATACAATAAATTAATAAAACAAAAAAATTAAAACAAACGTAACAAAATTAATTGAAAATAAAAAGTTAAAATATAATTACTTATAAAATAAATTAAAAAAATAAAAATAGGAAACAGATGTTGACATCCGTAGACGGATACATCCGTTTCAGTGCCTGGACGTCTTCTTCCTCAATGCACACAACACAGAGATGACACAGAACTCAACAGAACTCAACAGCAGACCAATCTCAACAAACACACAAACCAGATATCAACAAACAAAGCTACCCAATCCTACACATTACATACGTTTAAAAAAAAAACAAGAAATTAAAAGAAACTAACCTGTTGAAGCAAGAACCACCGCCCCGCACCACTGCACCAGCACCCTCCGTGTCGCCGCACACACCGGCTGCAAAGCAGCAAACACAACCGCACCGCCCAACAACCCGCAAACGAAACCAACGTCTACCACCTCTCCGCACTGCGCCGCACCGCCACACACTCACGGCACCGCCACCCGCCGCACACCAAAACCACCAGGCCGCACAAATCAACAGAACCCGTTCAGAGGAGGACTGGGAGAGTGAGAGTTGCAGAGAGTTGGTGGGGGTGGGGGTGGGAATACGAAAGAGAGGAATCTCTGTGTGTTTTGACTGAGGCAGAGTGTAAAAGAAGTAGGGTAGATTAACTTTAGTAAATAGGGGTAAAACAGTAAAAATAAAAAATACATAAAGGTTAATTTTGTATTTAAAAAGATATCCAAAAAAATTGGGGGGTGAGGGTTGGAATTGGGGAGGTAGAGGGAGTAACCCCCTAAAAAAAAATACAATTTTTTCAAATCTAACCCAGTCCAAACCCATGATGAACTAGATTAACCCACGTGTTGTGACCCATTTTGATAACTCTAATATAAACCATTCATGTGTGGGTGTTGCTCCGTAGACCTCCCCAAGTGGGACCTGTACCTCTCCATTAATTTAATTTATTTTAAAAATATTCTACATCTCCCCACTATTTTCTTTTATTCCAAAAATACCCTACACCTCCCCACTATAAAGTAAGTTTCCTCAAAATTTTATATTTTGTAGTATGTTACAAATTCAAATCTGAACCACATGAATGCTCCATTAATGTAGAGAGAGAAAGAGAAAGATGGTTAAGGATAGTGGGGAAGTGTAGGATATTTTTGAAATAAAAAAAATAATGGAAAGGTGTAGAATATTTTTGAAATAAATTAAATTAATGGGGAGGTACAAGTCCCACTTGAAGAGGTGTAGGGAGCAACACCCTTCATGTGTTTGGCATATAACTCATATTAACAAAAAAAAATTTAAAAATTCACTAGTTATTGGCATTAAATTAAATATAAATTTCCATAGAAGTTTATTTAAAATGTGTTTAAAATATTATTATCTTAATGTGGTATAAGGAATGTTTTATTACTTTATAAAAGAGTAATGTGAAAATAGCACTTTTTTTAAGTGTTTTGGTGATAAATACTTGCAATTTGTTTATATTTCTAATTTTTATAAAAAAAATATTTTCAATGAATGACTGGGCTTGTCTGATCAGGTCAGAGCTATAAATGAACCGTATGGGCACATAACACCATTAGCCAAACTGGTTATTAATGCAAATATTAATCATATTTAAAGGGAATGAGATTAAGAGTCAAAATTTTAAGTTATCACGATATTTGGGAAAGGAATTTAAGATGTTAGAGAAATTTTTTAACTAAACGGAGTGCAAAAATATCAACTAGTTAATACGAGGTGAATGAAATCGTAGTGAATTCTTTTATAGTATATCATCATCTATATTTAATTATAATTGTACTCTCTTAAATTGAAAATAAATTCCCCTTTAATCTCTTAAATTTTAAAATTATATTTTCTATTCCTGCAGACCAAAAAATTAAAATAATTTTTTGAATTTGATGTTAGTCTTCAAACAACAAATTTATGGAATGAAAAAAGATATTTTAAATTTAAAAAATCTTTATAAAAAGTTAAAATGCACAGATGATATTCACTCCAAAATTAAAAAATATTAGTGATGTTAAAATGGTGACTCGGCGTGGTGACTATGGGTTGATCATTAATCAAATTTGGCTCATTTATTAGTGAGTCAGAAAAATTTAACGGCTTATTTATTGGTGAGTTAGAAAAATTTAAACTCGGTTCGACACACTATGGGTTGGTGGGTAAACGGGTTGGCTCACTTGCTAATTTTTTAAATAAAAAAAAGTTACAAACTTTCTATAATTTAAATCTAAACAAATTTCACTCCCAAAAATAGTGTGTTTAACTAGTTTTGAAAATATGAAACTTAAATATTTTTTTCAAGCAAACAAAAATAATAAATAATATTTTCTAAAATTAAAATTAAATTTTAATAAAATAAAATTAGATAGATGGGTTGGTGGGTTAACCCGACCTACCACGGGTTCAACTTAGATGAACCGATTTTAAATGAACAGAGTTAAAATCTGATCCCCATAAAATAAATACAATTTTTTAAACCCAATCCAACTCAGGTTCATGATGAACTAAGTTAGACAGTAAATTATGACTCATTTTGATAGCTAAAAATACATGCCTATATTATTTTTTAGGTTAAATATATGTTTTAGTCCTCATATTTGTACCCAATTCTCAATTGAGTCTCCATGTTTTTTTTTGTCCCAATTGCGTCCTAATATTTGTAAATTTGGGATCCGTTAATTGGCCAGTAACACCGTTTGCACTGTACTGATCTGTAATGGACATTTAGTTTTTAATTTAAGTAATTTCATTACGTGGAATTTTGATTTAAAAATAATACATTTAATATAATATGTTTTTAAAGTGTTTTTATTTTATTCTCAGCTCCTCTCACGCTGACCATCCCAACCACATTTCCCATTCATTTCCCATTTTTCACCTTAGCCTCCAACAGATCCAGACCAATCTCCATTGCCATCCTCCTTAACAAAGAAGCAACACTTCACTATCAATAAATGTGTAAGAGTGAAACAAGGACCTTGAATATGATCAGTCCACTCTTAATGCCAAAAGCTGAGCGTCAAACACCCAAACCTCTCTTCCTTCTCAAATTAATCCAAAACCACCAACACCCCAAAATCATCACAGCAAACAACCCAACATCATCTTTCACCTGCATCAAACAAACAAACAGAAATCAAATCATAAATCCTATGCCAATTCGTTCAAAGTTGGTCCTCTAAGGCAGCCCTGACCAATTGAAACTGTGGTGACCGTTGTGAAATGAAAAGGAGATGACCCCGAAAGCACGTTAAGGAACTGAAGGTGAAGGAAGAGGTTGTCCTCCTTTGTTTGGGCAGGGAAACTTTAAGAGAGGATTCTGACACGACAGCGACCCCAGCGACAGTCAGTGGCACCGGCGGCACCCATCTCGCGTTTCTATGGCGGCGGCTCATGACGGCGGTGATGGAGAAACAGTGACAGACGACGTTCGAGGGTGGAAGAGAAGGAAAAGGGGGTGACGTCGTGGCCGACTGTGATTCCGGTGACGTTTGCCGTCGCTGGTGACGTGGTGGGCGTGGTAGAGAGTGCAGGTCCAAGGGGGAGAGAGACTCTGGAGGCTGAGAGGAATGTTAGAATGAAGTGAGAAAGTTGAACCCCTAAGGGAAATTCTAGGTTAAATGAAACCTGGGCCTAGGTTTTGGGCCGGTTTTTTTTTTTATAAAAAAAATAAAACTCTCTCTTGCATCTTTGCCTTACAAATATAATACATACGTGTTTTTTTTTTAAATAAAAATTTCACGTAATGTATTCATTTAAATTAAATAATAAATACCTGTTACAGATCAGTACAGTGCAAACGGCGTTACTGGTCAGTTAACGGAGAGGGCTTAATTGTTCCAAATTTACAAATATTAGGACGCAATTGGGACAAAAAAAAACATGGAGACCCAATTGAGAATTGGGTACAAATATGAGGACTAAAACATATATTTAACCTATTTTTTATTCTCTTTGGTTATGTATATGTTTCCGTTTTAAATTGGGCCACAAAGGATGGAGATCATCTCAATCTAGAAATACAATGGGTTTGCGGCGGGGAAAGAACAGAATTCATTATTTATTTTCACATTATTCATTTATTTTATTTAATTTAATCCTGTTTAAAATAAATAATTTCCATAAACTTTTTAAATATTTGAAAATGTAATCATGTGATCACCTTCCATCCAGTTAAGAGTAAGTTTGGACACTTTTCACCAAATAAGTAACAAAGCTTTCAATAAATAAATACGCTACTTAAGTGACATAATTTTTATATAATCAACGTATAATGAAAATTTATGAAATTAAAATGTTAATTTAAACTAATTAATTTTTTTTAAAATTTATTAAAAAGAAGAAGAGGCATATAGAATATTATAGATATATATCATATATAAAATTTCATTTTGACAATATGTAATATAAATAAATTGCTGAGATAAAAATTAAACTAGACAACAACATTTATAATGATTAAGATTTGTAGTTGTAAAATTGGAAAAAACTTAAGTAAAGTTTGAAAGAAAATAGTATTTGAAAGAAAAGATAAAGCACTTACTAGAAATAGTGGGAGTCAACTCTTATTTTAAGGAAAGAAAAGATAAGCTAGTTAAATGAAAAGTCGGTTGTTGTGCGCTGCTATCTTAATCTGCTCACTTATAAGTTAAGGATTATAATAAAGAAAGAAAGTAGAGAGCAATAATGGTGGCACACCAAAGCTTTAGGTCACTTTCTTGGGCGGTGGTATGGCGAAAAAAGAAAATGGCTTACACGACGAAAGAGACACAAGAAAATAACATTAATTATTGCCTTCCCATACTTGTTCTTAAAAGCCTACCTTCGTCTTCTTCTGACTTCTAACTATCACTCTAAACATTATGTTCATGTCTAATTTACCTTCCTTTTTGCTCTTCCCTGCCCCAAAGGGCAAACACACCCTTTCGGCATTACTTCCACTAATTAATCACCAATCTCTCAATGACGTTTCCAGATTTCACCATCAATGCCTTTTCAATTTAACAATTCTCAATAGCATTCACTCCCAAAACATTTTTCTAGTGTTGTTAAAATGAGTTGTAACTCGCGAGTCAACCTGACTCACCACGGGTTTGACATAGAGTTGAAAAAAAATGTAATTTTTTTTATGTGGATTAGTTTTTAACCCAGCGGGTTGAATCCGTGGTAAACTGATTTGACTCACCAACCTACGTAATTTAATTTAATTATTTATTATTGTTAGCAAAATCACATTGTTTTAATCGATTAAAACTAGTATTAATCGATTAAAACGAGTAAAAGCTGGAAACTCAACTGATATAGAAATAATCGATTAATACTTAAGCTGGAATAATCGATTAATACTCAACTGATATAGAAATAATCGATTAAAACGAGTAAAAGCTGGAAACTCAAGCTGGAATCCTTCGTGAAGTATTCAGAGGAGATGTTTCATCCTTCGTGAAGTATTCGGAGGAGGTGATTCATCCTTTGTGAAGATTCAAAGGAGGTAGAGTTTTATCTCTTGTGGTATCAAGAGAGGTGGTTTCTAAACTCTTACAAATTGTTTCTCTATGATTGTAATTTGTAATTGTTTTGTACTTAGTGAATTGTTTATCTTGGTTTGAGATAAGCGACTGGACGTAGGATTGGTAAGATCCGAACCAGTATAAAAATCATCTGTGCAAATTTCTCTCAACCTTACTCTTTTATTTATATTTATTATTTGCGTAGNAAGNNAAATTGAGNNGAAATTAAAAGGCACACGTTTGAATTAAAAACCCTCTTGGTTTGTTATTCCACGCTAACAATTCCGCTGCAGCAGTTCTGTCAATTATTTTGTGTTTCAATATTATTTGTTAGCATTTTTTTATTATATTGTAGATGAGTATAAAAAAAAGATGTTTCAAAGAGGGAAAAATATTATAAATTTATCAATTCAAGACTCTAATATTATATGTTAAATATAGCGAAAATTATATATTGGAATTAATCCGTTATGTTAAATACACACATAGAGTTCTCTATTTATAATAAAAGAAATATGGGCTAAGCCCAAATACAAATGAATATGTAAGAATAAAATAAAATAAGAACAATGTTTCCTTAATAAACATATAGGGACTATATTTCCCTAATTAATATAAACACAATATAAACTAAATATAATATCTCTAACATTATAAATGGATAAGTGATACAAAAATTATCAATATTCAAAACTTATTTATTCGACTTTTGCGCTTTGTATAATATTTCTTTATTTATTTTGAATTGTATTTGGAGTTTAACATCATTTTAGAGTGGAATTTATTTATATTTGAGTTAAAAAAATATAATTTTTTATTTAAAAAAACTTATAATTAAGTAAATCAGTGAGCCAATCCGTGATGGATTGAGTTGGGTTCGATTTTTTCACCTTGCTAAAGAGTGAACCGTGATGGTATCGGAGGGGGTAATTTTCGAAGAGTATAACGCAACGGAATTAAAGCAAAGAGAGCGAAAAGCGTGTTCAGTCACAGTTAAAATTAATTTGGTCCTTTTTAGCAAAAGTAATTTTCTTTCAGAAAATTAATCAAACAGTTGATATGCGTTAAATAAAATGAGTGTAGGGAATAAAAAAAATCACACGAGTATTTTTATACTGGTTCGATTCAACAGAATCTACGTCCAGTCGTTAATCACTACAAAGAGTGATTAACAATTCCACTAAAAACAATTTTTCAGATTACAATCAAATGAACAAAATATAAAACGAAGAAAACCACTCAACCAACTTGAAGAGAACCACTCCGGCAATCGACCAACGATTCACGAGCTTCTCCTTTCACGAGACCAGGCAGAGCACCTTGCTATCTTGAAGAGAGTTTGCTCCGACTATCGGCACACGATACGCGAGCCTCTCCTTTCACAAGACCAAGCAAGGGAACAATGAACAAAAGCTTCTGAGAACGTTCCTCTGACACACAGTGTTCTACGTTGCTTTCTCAGGTCAAAACGTTGCTTTCTAAATTCTCAAAATCCAAATATATAGCCAAGCTCACTGAATGCCAAAGGCCAGCTCCCAACTGCCATGAATAATCGATTATTGTAAGTGATAATCGATTATTCAAGTCCGTTACAGAGTTTTCAAAAAGTGATAATCGATTATATGAAGTGATAATCGATTATTCAAGTATGACTTGTGATAATCGATTATTGCTTCATGATAATCGATTATTTTAGTTCAAAAGCATGTGATAATCGATTATGTAATCGATTATAGCTTAACCATAATCGATTATATCAGTAAAAATTACAATGTTTATCATTTTCCTACTACATTCAAAATCTACAAGTTGCTTTTTTAATATTTTCCTATTACATCCAAAATCTATAAGTTGCAGCATCATCAAAACATATCTTCAGGTTTTTACCAATACTCCTTTATTGGTAACAAACCGGATTGGGTTAACTCACTAAATGACCAACCCGTAATGAGTTGAACCAGATTAAGCCAAATTATGTATTTTGACAGCTCTATATTTTTCTCAATATTACATGCTTTTGAAATAATAACTATATTCGGTAATTAATAAATTTTTTTAGTTATAATGTTTTAATTCATTTTTATTAGATGTTTGCAATACATCTAAATTGTCGTAATAATATTCAATTAATTTTATTATTTCATAATCTTCCTAAAATACTATCCAATTTGTAAGTATTATATATAAAACTGTAGTGGTAGTTCCAAGGTCGAAAAATATGTTAAGTCATTTTAGTTTATTATGAGATCTATCGTGTTTTTATTGTATTAATTTATTATATTAATCTAATAAATGTATGAACAAACTCGTTCAATGTTTATTAATAAATTTGTATTTAGAAAAACTTGTCTAATGTATATGCTAGTGTCATCTAATCAATGTTTGAATAACTTGTTTAATATGTATTGCTAGACTCATCTAATTAATATATCGATAGACTTGTCTAATGATCTTTGTTTTACTCATTTGATCATTGTATTCCTAGACTTTTGGAATAATTTTTGTCTAATTAACATATGGAATGACTTTTAATATTTTTTTTTGTACTCGTTTAAGTAATGTATAAACAATATTGTCTAATTTGGATCATTATATTAATGTATTTCTTTTACTATATTCGTCTAATCAGTGTATGGAAAGACTTGTCAAATATGTATTACTTGACATGTCTAATCAATACATCAATAGTCTTTTCTAATATATATTGTTAAACTTGTCTAATTAATATAAGCACACTCAAACAAAGTGTATTGCTAGACTCGTCTAATGAGAGTGTATATTCAGTCTCCTGTAATGTTTATTGTAATGTTCGTTTAATGAGTGAATTGATAAACTTGTATAATATGTAATAATATATTCGTGTAATATGTGTATTAACAAAGTTGCCTAATTAATATATAGAGATACTTATCTGATATTTATTATTAGACTCGTTTGATTAATATATGGATAAAATCGTCTTTTTAATGTTAAATAAATCTTTAATATTAAATTTGATTATTATTGGCTATGATACATGTATCGGATACAACATATATGTTATACATCAATATTTTTATTTTGAAAATAACAGGATACATGAGACATGCATATTAAAAAATATACAAAAATTCTTAAAAATATAATAAATACATAATTTTAATTATTCGAATCTAAATTAAAATCATATTTATTAAACTTTAAAAAGTATAAATTATTGTTATTATAAAAGTACTATTACTTTTTTATTATATACTTCATTAATAGGTACCAACAAAATATCTTAAAAAATCAAATACAAATAAATATTAAACACAAATACATGTCGGACCCATATATGTATTTGTGTTTAATACTTCAAGATATTTTAATATTTTACAATGTCAAACACAAATATATATTAAACACGAATACATATCAAACACTTCATATCAATCTCTGTTTTCGAAGGCCACTTAGAATTAACAATTGAGTTTTAACCATCTAAATATTTCGCTTATTATGCCTTTCTTAGTTTTATTTTAGGCTTTTCCTTCGTGTACCTCCACAATTTCTTAAAACATCTCTTCAAATTTTCCAAATGATCATTTTGCTATCCATAAAACAATTTTCGGATTGCATGAAAACTTTCACAAACAAGCTTTCCAAAACAAAGTTATGAAACTAAAATTTCCGAAACAAAAATTTTGAACTGCTTCAAATACATTCTGGAATAAGTTTCTTAGAATGAAATTTTTGGAATAAAATTTCAGAAATAATATAATGCCTTTCAGAATGAGTTCTCTGGAACATCCTACATAAAGTATTTTATACAAAGAACTTTCCAGAACATATGAAATATGGTTTGAAAAAAAAACTTTTTTTGAATGAGTTTTTTTTTTTCATTATCTATCTTTTTCTTCCTCCACAGCATTTTTCCTCTCTTTTTTTATTTCCTAAAGCAGTGGTGCAGCGGTAACAAGGGTGACAAAGTCATTGTTGGACTGACGCAGTGATTAAAAGTGTTTGAGTTTTTGACTAATGTTGTGAAGGTGTAGTTAGTAATGGTGGGGGTACATAAAATATAACCTTTATGTTATGTCACAACTGATTGCAGGCCCAGTGAAAGAAATCCCAGTAATTTAAGAGGGGTGCTACTCTTTACACCACCACGTCCTTCTCCCTTCACCTCCCCCAATTGTTTTTTTCCAAAAGTATCCTTAGTGATATATGAATTACTTTTACCATTACCTTTTTAACTTTACCTTAAAATCCTAAAACGTTTCGCTTTTTCACTTTACCTTTCTCTTTTCACATGCACTCCAGCACACCTCTACCTCCACCCCCACATTTCATTCTCTCATTTTTTTCTCTTTTCATCTTTATTCTCTCTTTCTCTTCCTCCCTTTCTTCATAATGTTTCATATTTTCTTCCATTTCCGTTCCTTCCCAGTTTCATTGAAGTCCTTCATTTGTTTGCGAAGAGGAATGTGGTGCTTGGTGCTTCGTTTGTGTCTTTAACGGATGTAGACATCCGCTCATAAATGCTCACATCCGTTTAAGGGTAACATCTTTTTTTTGGGGTTTGTTTTTATTAAAAACTTCAACTTTCAGCTTAAACAACTTTGCAAGATCCGTTTCCAAAAACTGGCTCCTAGCTTTCTTCCCATAATAGGTTGTTCCTTGAGGAAGCACTACTTCCATTACTATCAGTCTTGCAGTGCTTACGTACCTTGAGGCAATATCTGCTTCACTTCCTTAANNNTA
>NC_028357.1:44822354-44840719 GCF_000741045.1 Vigna radiata var. radiata
ANTNNTTTATTGTGATACTNTTGGGGATATGNTANCTACTAATGTACAGNTATTTAAGGNACNCAACCCACAACTTGTGTTAGGATTCATATCTGTAGGCTGAGAAGCAAACGACTNTCCCAATTCACATTGGTTAATGACAAAGCAGTTGCTGCAATGTGGTTTGAACTCAGTCCTGCCATTGCAATTTGATCTTTCTGAGATCCATGGTTTATATACATGTCAGGCAATGTCATCGCTCTCCACTGTATCATATCAAAAACACATTGCTTAATCAATACACCATACACAATCCATCTACATATAAACAAGGGTAGAATAAAAATCTCACCTTCAGATTACCATCAAGAAGACCATTTAATCCCAGAAAATGAGAAACATGAGAACCAAATCCTCCCACAGATCCCTCTTCCACTGTGATNAGAATCTCATGCTCTCTGGCCAGTTGCCTCATCAAATCTCCATCCAGAGGCTTACAAAATCGTGCATCAACCACAGTTGTTGAGATTCCATGAGCTTCAAGAACCTTAGCCGCTNCCATGCAACTCTGAACNATCGTTCCATAACCAACAAGAGCCACTCTACTTCCCTCCTTTAACACCCTTCCTTTGCCAACCTACATTTCATTTCTCAATCAGAAAAAAAAAACCAAGNAATCTGGGNAGAAAAAACAAGATAATTTATGAGATTAAAAGGACTAGTCGAAATAAACACCTCCAGTGGTGTGCCCTTATTGTTGGGAGGAAGAATGGAACCTACACCATTCCCTCTTGGGTATCTAAAGCAACTGGGCCTATCATCTATGGCCGCAGCAGTGGCTATCATGTGCATNAGTTCGGTCTCATCTGACGGAGCCATGACCACCATGTTTGGCAAACAAGCCATGAATGTTGTGTCAAATGCTCCACAATGAGTTGGACCATCGGCACCAACTAACCCAGCTCTGTCCAACGCAAATCTAACGGGAAGCTTTTGAAGATCCACATCATGTGCTACCTGCATGGATCACAAGGCCAAAGTGTCAAAGGGTTGATTCCACCAATAATTTCGACCATGCAAACAACTTAAATAAAGATTAAAAGATAGTTGATCAGTTGTACAAAATCCTGACCTGATCATAACCTCTTTGTAAGAAGGTAGAGTAAATTGCGCAAAAGGGTTTACAGCCCTCGGCAGCTAGGCCAGCAGCNAAGGTTACGGCGTGTTGTTCTGCTATCCCAACATCGAAACATCTTCCTGGAAAACGCTTTTGAAACAGGTTAAGCCCGGTACCCCCTCCCATTGCAGCATGGATTGCAACTATTTTCTCATCAACTTCAGCTTCGGCTATTAAAGACTCGGCAAAATACTGTGTGTAAGACAGAGTGCTAGTCGTGGATTTCAACTGCTTCCCTGACTTGGGATCAAACTTCACAACACCTACACAAATAAATAATAAAACACACGACGCCAATTGCACTGTGTAAATGTTACGGAGGACGCAGTGAAGTACAATTAGTTCATAATTGCGAAAGAATAGAATATGTATATGTAGTAAGTTAATTACCGTGCATCTTGTCAGCAGCAACTTCAGCTGGATGNTAACCTTTCCCTTTCTCGGTGATTACATGAATGAGAACAGGTCCAAGTGTTGGCATGCCCTTGACACTTTTCAGGATGTGTACAAGGTCTTCCATGTCATGCCCGTCTACTGGGCCTATGTAGAAGAGTCCAAGCTCTTCAAATAAACAAGCACCGGCTCCACCTACCATCCCTCTAACGTAGGAATCCAATTGAGATGCAAATTGACGTGCTTGGCTTTCAATTTGCTTCGTGCTCTGTTCAATTCTCACTAAATATTAGTCCTAGTACAAGTAGAATTATCTGCGTGATGTTATATCTTATAATTATTATATATTTATCTATTTCTATTATAATATCTTCCGTAGCTAAAACATGTTTCATAATTCAGTACCTTTGCCACTTCACGTAGTTGATGGAACTTGGGACTGGTGTGTAGCCTCTCGAGGGCTTTACTAAGAGCTCCAACTGGGGGTGCTGGACCATCAACGGTGGCAGTGGGAAGGGAAACTTGTTCATTTTCATTTAATATTATAATAAGATTGGTATCAAGAAAGCCAGCATTGTTCATTGCCTCGTAAGCTTGTCCACCTGTCATGGCTCCGTCACCTATCACCGAAATCACATGGTTATCCTTTCCATTCAAGTCTCTAGCCACTGCCATCCCTGAAACGCACGAGAAAATTCATCAATAAAAAAACGAAAAACTTGTTTTAATAACATATGTCCTGTTGTAAAAAATTATTAAAAAAAATTCTCAAAATAGCAAGATACATGATGAAAAAAATGAAAAGTTCATCGCTTTTAGTGGCCACAGATAAAAGTTGGCTGCTATAGTAAAGGCATTATTACATCAACTTCATGGATGTCTCACTCACACAAGAAATAATTCTTGCGTAACATCGCTTTCGCAGAATATCATTTAACTATTCATCTTTAAATACATTTTACATCTTGTAACACATGTTTAAACTTATAGATGCATGAACTAAGTGTCTTTTAACACATTTTTTAACTTCAAATTCTGATATATGCATTATTATACATTGTTATGTATATTTACCTAAGCCAGCTGAAATGCTAGTGGAACTATGACCAACACCAAAAGCATCATGGACACTCTCATCCCTCTTGGGAAATCCTGCAAGTCCACCAGTTTGTCTAATTGTGTGCATTTTGGATCTCCTTCCCGTTAAAATCTTATGAGCATAGGTCTGCCAANCCACCAAATTGTTCACTGGTCAGAGACATGAAAACTATGATATATCATAAATACCAATTGTTTTGGGTGCCCACCTGATGACCGACGTCCCAAATGATCTTATCTTGGGGAGTGTTGAATACATGATGAAGTGCCACAGTTAACTCTGCCACGCCTAAGCTTGAACTTAAATGCCCTCCGGTCTTTGANACCGTGTAAACAATCTCTTCCCGGAGTTCATCCGCCAGCTCTTCAAGTTCCTGATATTATGATATAATGCTACAATTATATATCGTACTCATACAAATATCAAGAGAAAATAGTTTCATTATTTAAGCACTGGATNATGACATTGCAATAATACTACTCTCACAAAAACTGGAAAAGAAATCAGCAAGAGTAAAGATGGGAGCAAGCAAGCAGAAGGAGGAAATTAATTAAGTCGAAGTCCAAGTTAATTATAGTGTTGGATAGATACCTGAATGGATAGATTTTTCATGTGGATTGGATAATTAACGGTGTCCAGAACTGGCGTTGATGGCTTCTCTCCCGAGAAATCCAGAGATCTCCTCAAGGGTTGATTTGGTTGGTAGGTTTTCTTCACTGTGTTGTCAACCTCCTCACAAACATTGTCTCCTCCAGCAGCTATGACTTGGTTTATCTGAAAATGAGAATGAAATAACAATTAGTGTTACCACCCTAGACTTCACCTTTTGAAATTTAATGATGCTAAAATGTTAACCATACTCTATGTGGAATGGTGACTGAGATTTTGGTGGTGATGTTTGAAATAGTAGGGGAGCCGCAGTGGTTATCATGAGAATGTAAGAAAGGGAGGAAACTAGTCCCAAGAACAAAAGAAGACATGTTATAAGTTGGTAGCTGGAGAGAAATGTTTTGTTACGCGGTGAGGAGAGATAAAATGGCACACAATTAGAGAGGTGCTTGGGAAGTTGTGGCCTTGCAATGTCCTCCATGGAATGAACAATTTATAGATGCATCATAAATTCATAACAGTTTCAAAAATGCACATTTTGCATGCTGCAAGTTTTTCAATTTTATATTAGTGCATTTATCACCAACCAAACCCATCTTCGTTAACACCAAGAATGATGAAATCAGTAATACATATTTGTCTTCTTTAGTGAACAAAATATCCATTAAATGTTATTTTATTACTTCTACTACTGATGAATAGTTGATATACCTTCATCAAAGCACAACTAAATATTATTAGTTATTTTATTTAAAATTTTAATCATGTGTTATTCTATACGATTAGACAAAAACATTAAATAGATTGCGTTTCAAAACCACCTAAACTTTATACTTATAGCCAACTTCATATCACGTGCGGAATAATAAATTTTATATTCAAATAAGATGACGCCATACGTCACTTCAGAGAAGATTTTACAAGTAATCAGTCAAATATCATTTCCGTTTTTGACATAAAAAAAAGGCGGTTTTTATTTTCTAAATGTAAGTTTGGAATCTAATTTTAAATATTTATTATAATAAAAAGAAAGGAAAAAGTTGTTTGACATTATTTGAAAATCAAATAGAAATAAAAAGTAAACTTTTATGTTTGTAAAAAAGAAAGTGGAAAGTAGTGAAGAATAATATTAAATGAGTTTAAAAAAATTTGATCATATATATATATATATATATATATATATAAAGGACAGTCGTTAATTTGTTAATTTGCAAATGTAAGAACTATTTATTAAAATCATTCTAGTAAACTTTTATTTGCTCTGTCACTATTAATTGTGTTACTATTCTTTGATGCCCTGTAAGTTGGAGGTATTTTTGGAATTTTGAGTGCAACGTTTTAATGTGTAATTGATGGCTTAAAAAGGAATTGAGACAACCTCGGTTGAAGATAGTTCAATCCAAAAAAGGAGCAATCATGTAAACATTTCCCTTCAACTCTCGTGTAAAAAAGACATTATTGATGTCTAGTTATTGCAATTCACGGCTAGTGTTCTAACATTAGAAGGGATGGTATTTAAAGTAATATTAAAATAAATAAATAAAAGTCTAAAAATACAACAAATTCAAATATATTTATAAAGTTGTTTATCAGATCATAAGCTTTGTCTTAAATTCAAGATTGATAATATTAAAAAAAATTCACATTTTTGTAATTAACGTATAAGTATTGGTTGTGAATAAGTAATTCATATTTTTTCAATGGCATAAAGTTGTATTCAAGAAGTGTGTCAAGCTGTTTATTTTATTTTATTTTTAAACAAGAGATTAGAAGAATTTATGGTACGTATATACTTTATAAAGCCAAAGAACGAGTACAAGTCTGGACAGAAAAAAGGAAGTAGATGTAAATATGTGTTTTTTTGATTTGTTAAATAGTAATAATTATGAATATCCGACCATGTCATTTTGTACTCGTATCCTAGTTTTTACATGTTCTGAATAAGTAAAAGGAGAAATTTTATAGAAAAGAACTGATAGAATGCATGCAAGTTGAAGTATTTGTTGTGTAGTGACTTAACCCGCATTTTGTATGTATGTATGCTAGGACATATATTAATGTTCACTAGAAGTCGTTGGACCACTGAGCCCATGTGTTTTATTTATAACAAATTATTAATTAGGAGGACCACACGCTATTATCTTCCCACTCACTAATAATGTCACATCAAAATAATGAAAATCTGATATTTTTAAATATAGAAAATTTAAACATCACTTTTAAACAATTTAACCATTAATATCTCAAAAATAATTATTTTATGATATTTTTATTTATTATAAACCATTAATATACTTGGAGTTTAACATAATATTCAAATATAAATATTAAATATTTAAAAATCAACTTAAAGTTATGAATTCAGAATTAAACCTAAATCCAGTCTGTTTTTAGTTTAAATTATATTAATAAATATTATTATATAGGAGATTTGATAACTTATAAATAAAACAGTAATTCTCACATTTAAAGAACAAAACTATTTTAATCTAAGTATTTTTTACTACATTTTAAGTCAAAAATATTCTTATACTTTGTATTTGTCTTCTACAGAAGATACTACGTTTTTTTACCGGAATAGTATCATTATCACCATCACAATTTTTTTATTACATGATCAATATTTATATGGTTATTATCATTACTGTCACTATGGTAATAAAACTGTAATTGTGGCCACAAAAGTTATTATAATAGTTATAATAACTATAGTTAAAATTGAGGTTTAATTCGTAAATTTTATAATTTTAGTAGTATCTTTTATTCAAATCTCATTATGTAATAATGAAATTATTAGAAGTGGGTTCTTATATATTATAATTTGGTCTTATCGGACTTCCAACACACCCCCTTCACGCCGAGGTATAGACATCTCGTGCGTGATAGTAGAAATTGGGTGGTCCAATATTGACCCGAGAATGGGTGGAATAGAAACAGAAATGCCCACTTAGAACTCGCTAGGATAGGCTTTAATCATGGCTCTGATACCATATTAGAAGTGGGTTTAAAGCCTAACTCAACCCTACAAAACTGGCTTGTAAGGTGAGGTTTGCATCGTGGAATAGAAACAGAAATGCCCACTTAGAACTCGCTAGGATAGGCTTTAACCATAGCTCTGATACCATATTAGAAGTGGGTTTAAAGCCTAACTCAACCCTACAAAACCGGCTTGTAAGGTGAGGTTTGCACCTCACTTATATATTATAATTTGGCTTTATCTCTAATCGATGTGGGACTTCCAACAAAAATCGTTAGAATCGTCAAACAATATGTAAACTTCTATAAATCGCCATTTTAAATAAATTATTCATTGTATCACATGTTTATCTGTTAACGGATTTAGTTTAAATTGAACCTATTTTTTATTTATTTTTGCTTTTATAATTATAATTTTATCATTTTTTTATCATAAAAAAAAATGACACACTTGTAAAACATGTATTTTCACTAGTAATAATAATATAAGTAATAAGATAACGATGAGATGGAAGGAAAGATAACTTTCAACTTCCACCTTCTCTTCTTGCACGTGCAACACCACATTTCTCCTTCATCTTTTTTCACTCGTTTCACTTTCCATCTTTATTGGAACTCTGAGGAACGTTTTGAACCTAACATTTTTCAGTATAGAGTAAATTTATATTTACTCTATAAAATCTTTTTCTTAGTTTTAATCGTCGGTTTAAGTATGAACAATTGAGAGATGTGATTTTTTATATCAATCTATTACGTACTGAATTTTGGTTTTGTTTGGACACTTTTGTATATGTCTCTAATTGGGAGTAGCTCAATTTCTTAAGCTTAGAGTGAGAACTAATGGAGTTTGATTTAATTATTTGGTTTCTATTTTGAATGTAATTTTTTGTTTATTCAAGTGAGAATTGGTGATTTGATTTATTTTATTGTGGGATGATGACGAGTAGAGTTGTGAAAGGGATAGAAAATTGTACTTTGATGATATAATTGTTGGGTTATTCTATTGAGTTGTTTTTTCTTCTGTTAAATTGAGTATTTTGGAGCAACTTTTATAAAGAAATAGGATTTTGTAAAATGTATAGTTTATGTTTGGTGTGTTTCAAGTTGGTGCATTAGTTTATTTGATAGATTTCTTAAAAGGAAATATATGACATAGGAAAGTCTTTAAATAACTTAGATATATCTAATGAACCAATTTTAAACAGACACTAAAATTCTTATATGTTTGTTATAGCGTTGGATTGAACTAGAGAACTATTAGACATCACCTTAAAAAAAGAATTTCAGAGAGCTCCATGGGTTGGAGTAAGCGAGGGTGAGGTCTCACTAGGTGGGAATTAAAGAGAATTATCTCTGAATCACTTAATATGGGATAGTGTAGGTAATAATTTAATATGAGAGAATTAAATCAAATTAAAGTTATAAAAAGATAATATGAGTTTTGTGTGAATGAGGTGTAATATTTATTTATGTTATTGAATCTTTTACGATAATATTGTTGTAAAAAATATTAAAAAATTCTTACTATAGTTTACTCTTCTTTTGCGATGTTTTGATACATACGAGTCCATGATAAACTAGATATTCCTGCATTAAGACACTGATTAGCGACATTAAAGTTATGAAATTTTACATTAATCTATGTTGTGGAAAACTTAAATAGAATGTATATTTGGTGTTAGAACTTCTTGGTTGTACCCAGTTAACTTCTTTCGAGAAACTTTTATATGTATAATGTGAATATTTGTACATTAGTAATTTAGTTGTACTAACTATTACTACTATTACTATGTGATTATGTATGTAGTAGTATAATACCTCTTAATTAGGATTGTTACGACATGAAACTTCTACAATCTAATTATAATTTCAATTTTAATTATTTTTATCATAATTATTGTCCTTGATTATTAATGACAACGAATTAAGTTATATATAGATGGTGTTTATCTGTTATCCACTTTATCTAAAATAACTTTCATGTTATTCATTAGATATATACAAAATAATAATAAAATAATTTTTCATGTTATTCATTAGATATATACAAAATAATACATGTGAGAATATCTACAAATATTTGTGTATATATTTTTTAAAATTTTAAATAAAGTTATTTGAAATCAAATATTTAAAATATAAATTCATATAAAAAATAATTTCAAGGTAAAATTAAAATCGAATTACTCAATAAAATATTAATATAATTTAATTTGGTCTTTTTAATAAATAAATAATAATATTGAAATAATAATCATAATAATAAATATAATAAATATAACAGAATGATAAACGCAGACATTTGAATTTTGTATTAATTTTTTATTTTTTTAAATTTAAAGTTATTTTTAAAAATGTATTCAATTAAAACTAATTTATTGCTAAATTAATTAAGTATTTGATTTTTTTTGCAATTTAGTTTCTTAATTTTTAATTATTTATAATTAGAATTTTGTATGACCAAAGTTTTATTTTAAGAATTATATGTTAAATGGATAAAAAATAGAAAAATAGACATTCAGTATTTATTTTATTTGAAATGTCGTCTTACTATAAAATTTAGATTTTCTAAATTTATAAGTTTGGAACAATTAAGACTCTCTTTTTTGTTAACCCATATTATTGTGAAGTGAGCAAGATAAACGTAATGATAAATCCTTCTTTGAAATGATTGGTTAAAGAGAAAATGTTAATGGTATACAGTTTGATTTTTTAAACTTATTTAGACATTTTAGATATCCAAGAGTATCGAAAGGAAGATTTACTTGAAGAACCTTCAATCTAAATAGAGTTAATGTTTTCATTTATATAATGGATTTGACCATGATTGTAAAATGTATGATAATGTAATAAGTTATGTATGCAAGCGTTGATATGGATAGTAAAAACATCCATGTCTCCTTACCAATGAATAAAATTCATGATAAATATATATATTTATTATTTGCAGGTCGACGATAATGAATATTTTAATATTTATTTATAAATGGATCAATTCAAATATTATATTATTTGTATCTTACATGAATATATTATCTACAAAAGTAAAAATAAAAAATTAATTTATATTTATTAAGTGAAGTTTAATTAAAATTAAAATTAATAAGTTTAATAAATATAAATTATTTTATATTTTATTATATTAAATTTAATTAAAATTAAAATTTAATTTATATTTAATTTAATTTATATTATATTTTTTGTAATTCTATTTTAAAAATATTTTTTTTAATATTTACTGGATATTCATAAATATTTATGGATTTAAAATATTAACAGATATTTTTTTAAATGGATATACAATTGATTAAAAAAATACTGCGTGTTGAAATTATGAATTATTAAATGGGAGATATATGTCCTCAAAAAGGAAACTTTTATATATATAATCACGAATATAAATATAGATTATATCAATTGAAATATTTATAATATATATTGATGTGTTTTAAGTAATTGAAGTGTGTAGGTAGAAGATAAGAGGCACAATAGTAAGTTTGTATACTTTATTGCGTTTGAAAATGAATTTACATAGTGCACTTACGATGGTTAACAAATAATCACTTGGATAAATGAAAAGATAAAATAAATTAGTTTTTTTTTCTTTTAATTTTGAAGAACTAAAACCAACAATTATAATCGAATTGACAGAGATATATTCGATCAAATTCCAAAGGTTCAGTGATGATTGAATTGGTTATTGAGATCTTTAATCATCTATTAGCCCCTAATATATTTAAATATTGCTTAAAGGAAAGAATAAATCGAAAAGGAGAGTAATTTGGAGCCATATTTTTGTTGCAGAAAAGTTTCAAGAGTCACTTTGATGGTTCCAGGACCAGTTCGACAAATTTTGGAACTTAGTTTTATTTAAATGTTTTATAGCAATAATTTGCACGTTAGTTTTGTCGCTGGACTCTTCCCCATAAAAAAAAAAAACATTTGTAGTAGTTTATTTTTAAAAGTTAAATGCCGAAGACAACCTAGCATTAGTAGTTTTAAGCAGAGAAAACAAAACAAAGGAACAGAAAGTAAAGAAAGAAAACTTAAATAAATAAATATAATGAAATGGAAGTTGTTTGGTTGAAAAAAAAAACTAAATTGAAAAATAATTTTAAATTTATTATTATTATTATTACATATTGTTATTGCACATGCAGTGACATTATTCGAGCCATCCCAAGACATTGAAAATTTAAAAATGGTCCTCCATAATCAATGATGGAGTATGGTAATGGATGATCGGAGCCAATAGCGTAATAAATATGTTGATATCAGTGTAATAATTTACAATTCTTTTAAAGAAAAAACACAAACTTAACTCAATTCATGAGTTGATCCGCACAGATATAAGATGGCGTTAAAATTGACTCAGTTTGTATATAAATCATTGTAAAATATGTATGCTAAATTTTTAAAAGATTTAATTGGGCTTATGAATTTTTTATAATTTTTAATTAGGTTTTTAAAATTAAAGTCGTCTATAACTTTGGTGGTTGTATTTTTGAAGTTTGTACTAATAAACTAATGAAGAGTGAATGCTACGCGTGTTCATTAATGAAGTTGTGTTTTTCTGATATTTTACAACAGTATTGTATTCTACTCAATATAATTTTTAATACAGCAGCTTTCACGAGAAAACAAGAAAATATTCGATTTGAAAGTTTGTTTTTTTAAGTGGTAAGAAACGAAGCCTCAATGATGCATTTTCAATAAATGCACTTCCTCTTCTTCCACTCAGGGACGGAAGCACGTTGTGGGAATGGAGTTCGCCCATCACTTTTAGTTTTTTTAAAAAAACAACGTGCGCCTATATGTGTGTGTAATTTTTTAAAAAAAATATTACAGATTAATTAATCAAGATAATATAGTTTATGAAGAACGTGTTATAATAAGAAACTCAAAATTAAAATATATGGTCTCCAGTACCTGATTGATTGGAAGAAAAAAAGATGAAACTAGTATAAATTCTTTCGGCTCTTTTGATAATTTTGGACAAAGAGAGTGGATGAATTTGAAGGTAAATGTTTTGTTATTTATTTGAATGGTAAGTGAGAGTGAATATAGAAATAAAATTTATAAAATTTAGTGTTTGATTTAATTAGTATAATAGATAAAAAAATTATTTAATTGATATAAATTGAAAATTATTAAAATATTTTTAATAGTAAAAGTAATATAAAATTGTAATAGTTAATATTATATATAATATTAGGATAAACATGTAATTTTCGAGAATTTATTAATTTCCTTAAACGATATTGTTCAACATTTACAATGAGGTGATGTTTGAAAAAGAAAGAAGTTGTAGTGAGTTTAAACTATTATGAATAATTATAATAAACTTGGATATGAGTCCGATGTTAGTTTTTAGTGAAACTTATTTCGTACGTCTCTTTCAAAATGAATAATTATAATTGATGTGTCTTCCTTAATTATTTCTTGAGGTAACAAAATAAGAAGTGAGGAGATGTGATTCTCTAATGTTTAAAATAAGCATTAAAAAAAAGATGTGAGGTTTTAATTCTGTAATATAAAGTAGACGCCATGTACGAGACATGTAGTGAAATATAGTTCTTTAATTAAAAAATATATTTAAAAATTATAATATTATTATTTAGAAATAAATAAAAATAACAAATTAATATTATAAAACATGAAACATTACAAATGAAATTGTTTATGATAAATTTTAATTAATTTATCAATCCTTATAAGTTATTCATTCTCTCTAAATATATTCATATTCCTGTCATAATATGAAGATTTCTTTAAAATAATAAACAAATAGAAAAAATATGGTGAACTATATCAAGTCCATAATAAAATTACACTACCCATTGACAAAAAAAAAGAGTACCTTTTATAAAGAAAAAAAATTAAACACATGCCTAGTAAATCAATATAATACCAAATAAATTAGTCATCAAAGTTATTAGCATATCACAAGATTTATCGTTAACTAATTCTCACATTCAAGAAAAAAAAACTTATATAATTTCTTATTACTTTTTTTTAAGTTCTTATTTTTTATAAATTTAGTATTATTTTTCTATGACCTATCCTTATCAAGTTTTTTTATAGTTTGAAGTGGTTTATTTTCATTTTTGATATTAGAATCATCATCGAGCATGTTAGTCCATTTAAAAGCTAATTTTAATTCTTTTGTAAAATGAATTTTTTTAGAGGTCAAAGAATTAGAAACTGTTACATAAGTATTATAAATCAGAATAACATCCTTATAAGAAAACATATCAACCAATAAATCAAACTCCATTAACATATCACTTTAGGTTACAAAAATATCTCTCTTAAAAAAGAAAACCAACTTTAAATTTAAGGATATTTTAATAATTTTAAAATTTAATTTAAAAAAAATAAATGGTAGTTATTAGAAAAAATGTGAAAACCACATGATATATATATGTATATATATTCATTTTATACCCAAATAAAAAAAAATCAAACATTACTTTTATCCATACACATAATCATATTTAATCCATTAGAATATTATATTAAAATAATAATAAATTCAAACAACGTTCATGAAAACAAATTCATAATGTAAAAAAACATTTATCATATAAAATATTGATCCTATTTAAATTAATCAAAACTTTTGAAAAAGGAAGATAAATTGACATGACAAGAATAAAAGGAAGATAAAATATCCATCAAACAACGTTCATGAAAACAAATTCATAATGTAAAAAAACATTTATCATATAAAATATTGATCTATTTAAGTTAATCAAAACTTTTGAAAAGGAAGATAAATTGACATGACAAAAATAAAAGGAAGATAAAATATCCATTAATATATATATATATATATATATATATATATATATATATATATATATATATATATATATTAATTGTTTCCTTATATTATAAACAGTAATGATTACTTAATTTGTTATTTTTCTTGGATTATAAAAGCGATTAAAAGTGAAGCAAAATGTATGAGCTTTATATGAGAGTGGTACCAAATTAATTAACTCTAGCGTATAATTTAAGAATTATAAGTAATGATATTGGAAGTTGACTCTCCTTAAATTATTTACATCCTTTTTCATACATACATACACATAACAATATATTACACTTTCAATCAATAGTTACAAGAGGCTCTACTCTTTAGAATTGAAATTCAAATTGCAAACTTATTTACATTTTTACATTTTAATTTACTTTTATATGTAATCATTTTTTTTTTAATTTTAGTTATCTTATTTAAATCTAAGACATAGTTGTTGATACTAAATTTTTTATTTTATTTTTATAATATAATACGTAATTTTTAATTTTTATATCACTACTATATCATATGAGTATTTATAGTAAAGATTGTTTTTATAAAATTGTAGTCTTAAATTAATAAATTTGATTAGTTATAGATGATTTAATATGATCAATCTCCTGCCATGTATATTTTTTCAAGTCTGATCTGAAATTTGGGGTCAACTATGGTGTGCTTGGTTTTGAAAAAAAAAACAGAGGAAATAAGAATAAACTCTGAAAAAATATTAGTAAAATATAAAATATAAATGAAAAAAAAAAGGATAAAAGATAAAAAAAACATTATAAATTAGTATTAATTAAATGTAAATTTATTTTTATTTTAATTATTGTTTAATTATTTTAACATTATTATTTTTAATACAAATTTTTTAATTTTAAATTTTTATTATTATTTTGCCATTTGATTTTATTTTTATTATTTTATCACTTTTTTGTTATACTGCATTATATTAATTAGTGATGTTACGTTAAACAGGTAACAAAACATATTACACATTGAGGTAAAAGAAAAGGGTTAAATATGTTTTTAGTCTCTATATTTTAGGCGATTTTGGTTTTAGTCAATTTTTAAACTATAGTATAATTTAGTCATTCAATTTTAAAAAACTATGGTTTTAATCTTTTTTACCAATTTTTTTAACTTTATTTGTTGTTTCAAGCATGTTTCTTAGTTAACATTGAAGCAAAAATGTGTCAAACAGTGTAAACAATCCAAATGCTATAACTTAGTTAACATTGAAGCAAAAATGTGTCAAACAGTGTAAACAATCCAAATGCTATAATGAAACGTGTTTGAAACAACAAATAAAGTTTAAAAAAATTGGTAAAAAAAACTAAAACCAGAGTTTTCTAAAGTTAAAAGACTAAATTATACCATATTTTGAAAATGGACTAAAACCAAAATCATCCAAAATATAGGGACTAAAAACATATTTAACCTTAAAATAAAAAGTAAAAGCAAAAGTAAAGCTAAAAATGTAACCGATGTTAGTTTGTTTATTCTCGTAAATTCATCTTTATTGTTATATATCAGGAAATACATATAGAGATGACCCATGTCTTTCTGTTGGGTACAATAATATATTCCGAAAGCAAGTTTAAAAAAATAATATTTTGACAACTAAAATATCTATTCTATCATTAACTTATAATAATATAAATTTATAATTGATGAACAGAATCTTCTCCTTGTCCATGAATTCTTTTGTGACAGGTGTCATATCTCTGTTCACAAATTGGAGATCTCCATTTCTCTCTAACCAATTGGAGAGATTCGGAATTCAATTAAAATGGTGGTTTCAATAACAACAAACATGACAGACTTTGATAGACGCAATGACAATCACAATGACAGTGATGCCTCTTGTGACCCACAAACAATAATGACAGAGGTGTCTCATTACAGATAAAATGTAATATAATACTCTATGTTCTCGTGGGATAATTTAATGTTATTAATAAATTAGTTCTTGACACGAGCGTAAACACGAGCTTTTTAATAATCAATTAGATTAAACATGTTTTTTTTCTATTTAAGTATTATACGATTTTGATTTTAGTTATTATATGAAATTTTGATTAATTTTACTCTTGTAGTTTTAAAACTCTTACTATTAGTCCTTAAAATTAAATTATGTTAACTTTTGTTAGATATGATAAACAGTGAGGCCACTTCTTATGTTAATTTTTCTTTTCACTCTCTGTCACGTTATTTTTCTTTTTATTCATGAGATTAAGTGATTGCCAATTAGAATTCTTAATTGGACAAAATGTTTTTTTTTCAATTGGGAAAAATGTTTGAGCCGAAATAGAACAAGGTTTGTGATTCAAGTACTATAACTTGGAAAGATTTAAGTACATTAACCTAGAAAGAGACCTTATTTTAGGGGGAATCGGCCCCGACAAAAAATTAACAGACATGTCAAGGGAAGAAAGATTCCCAAGAAAGGCAAAATATGTTGGTATAGAGCCAGTGACCTGGAAAGATCAAGAATCGAAAAGGTAGAGAGTTGACCCAGAGACTCCGAAACATTCCCAATGAGGTTGTTGTTAGAAAGATAGAGACTAGAGAGGTTGGTCAAATTGCCGAGAGTGGAGGGAATAACGTTCACAATGGAACAAAAACGAAGATCAAGCACTCAGGAAGGAGGAAAATAGAAGCATTGAAGGACTGCAAGAGAGTGAAATTGGCCAAAGCATTCACTGCAAATTGCGGGTTCCTCCTCCCAAGTCTGGTTCTTTTAAACCCAGAGATACCAATCCCAACGACTCGACCATTCTAGCATGTGATGCCAACCCTGAGTAAACAAGGGTCTAATTTTCTTGGCCATTCCGTGCTCCTCAACCCCGGAGAAGCCCTCAATTCAAGTAACAATTCTCGCTCCTAAGTGGAACTCAATGGCTCAATTTGCTCCAATGTCACCTGACTCACCACCAGCAACAACAACAACCGAAACCACACAATCCCCATCTCTTACCAACGCTGACCCAAAGATCCATCCATTTCCATCAAATGTCTACACACACCCAACACATTTACATTTCTCTTTCTCCCAAAAGTATTCAACTTTCTAATATATCACATACCCCCAAATAAAAATAATAGATAAATAAAAAGAGGACAAAAACAAAAACAAATACCCAACGAGTCTTACCGGAATCACAAACCTTGTTCTATTTCGGAATTGCTCGCATTTTCTGGATTTAGAAAAGGCTCCGCTATTTGGATTCTTTGCATGTGAAGAATGGAGATGCTTGCTTGATCTGCGGCTTGGGCTGTTGCACGATTGGGGTGATGGTGCATGAGAAGCGAAACCGTGGTTGCTCTTCCGGATAAGATGAACGAAGTTCTCAAGCACAAGCAACGTGGCAGAGAGTGAAGAGACAAGCTGGCATAAGACGTGCCTTGTCATTTGCCACATCTAACATAAGTTAACGCCGTCCAATTTTAAGGGCTAATAGTAAGAGTTTCAAAACTATGAAAACTAAAAACCATCAAAGTTTCAAAAAGAGACTAAAATCAAAATCGTGTGATACTTAAGGGACAAAAAACATATTTAATCCTCATAATATATTTATATAAATAAGTTAAATATTTATAAATATAAATGTTATAATTATATATAATAAATATATCTAATTTAAAATAGATTTTTAAATATATATATATATATATATATATATAATTAAATAATCAAAATAGGGATTTGCTAACTTATGTAATATCTCATATTATACTAAATTTTTGTTGACAAAAACACTCTTATGTTATGATTTCTAAGTTTTAAGATTAATGGTTTTTGAATAATTTTTCTATTTTTTTATTTTTTATTTTAAATTAAAAATAAAAATTATTGAAATACTCCTAAGTATGTCTTTTTTTTTTATAAATAAACTATTTTGATCAACTAAAATTTGAGACACTTTAACGGATTACATAAATTAACAAACTCCATTAAAATATTATATTATCATGTATATATTTGAAGTTTTTCTAATAAAATAATATAATTAATATTATATTTAAATAAATTAATTAGATATATTATTATATATAAATAAATAAATGTTCTTTTGTAAACTATAATAAAGAATGATTACATGATTAAGTTATTATATTGTAACAGATTTAATATAGTTAATAGGAAAATTAAATAGGAGTGACTCAATTGAAAAATATAAATTTATTACATATGCAATAAACTATAAAAATTTATTAGGAACTCAAGTAAACAATTTTAAATTTATCACGAACTTAAAACTTATCTCAGTAAAATTTGATTTACTAGTTTTGGTGCATGTGTTTTACCTTTCACATTAAAATATTTTTATTACTCGAAAAGTGTTGGTGTTTTCTTCTGTGATTTTTATTGTCTTTTTTTATTTATTATTGTTGTTACTCTTCGTAGATTTTTGTAAATTTAGAAAAACTATTTATGTTACATATTTTAATAATTTTTTATTGTTGTTATTGTTTTCCCCCCCACATTTTTAGTTGTAGAAGTTAAATGTTCATATTCATCCAAGAAAAAAAAAATTAATCCTTGTTTTGTTTTTACTCTAGAAATTTTATCGTGAAAATTATACATAAAAGATATAATTTAACTTTTAAAAATAATTGACATTGATTCTTATTGATTATCATGAAAAAATATAAAGATATTGAAAATTGGCTACTTTAAATTTGAAAGAGAATCCACCAAATATATTATTAGAATAGATACATTTTGACATGTTTTTGCCTATAATAACAATGACAAAAATATCATCTACAAATCATTAATTAGCCAAGTTTTTAAAAAATAAAATATATTTATTATATAAATATAAGTTTATAAAAATATAATTAAAATTTAATAAAAATATTTTATTATGTATATAATTAATGTGTAATGTCATATTTAAAGAATAAGCTCACAAATGTGAGAAAAAGAGTAAAAAGTTTGAAACACGACGACGAAAGGGAGATGATGCATGGTTACCCCAAGAAGGACTTAAAATATTATAAAATCCTTTTTGATTGAAGATATTATAAGATGGACAATGATATTTTGACAACATTTTTTGACAACGGGATACATGTTATCATTTTATTGGTCTATTTGAATTTATATTTAAAAAATATTTAAAACAGACCAATCACAAACTGTCACGTATACATTGTCAAAAAATTGTTAAAAAAATATTGTTAAAAAGAGTTTTCCTTTATAAAATCACCCATTCATCGTGTCATCTTCTTACAACTTGTCTTCCGACACTTTCCGCTACAACTCTTCTCACAGTAGAAAAAGGCAATACTTGTTTATATATATATATATATATATA